>NW_002987868.1:86954-88442 GCF_000006295.1 Pediculus humanus corporis | reverse complement strand
GATAGAACTGTGCCAGCTAACAAACCGGATATCATCCTCAGGCATAATGGGGAAAAATGGTGTAAGTTAATTGAGGTATCCGTGCCGGCAGAAAAAAACACCACAGCCAAAGAAGCAGACAAAAGGCTGAAATACAGAAATTTGGAAATTGAAATAACCAGGATGTGGGGAACAAAAACTGAAACGATTCCGGTCATCGTGGGAGCATTGGGAGCCATGCCAAATTCAATAAAAGGAAATTTAAAGAAGATTATGAAGAACCTAAAAGAAGAAACCATCCAGGACATCGCACTATGTGGGACGGCCCACATTCTTCGGAAAATATTATAAATAGCACCACCGATATTCGAGTATTTGTCCCTAAGAAATCGGGTAGAGACCTGGGATAAATGCTTAAAAACCCCGACAAATAGGAGCCTTGTCGTGTTTAAGAGTGATAATAATAATAATAATACGTTAAAAACTAATTTTTATTTAATTAATTAATTAATAACGTTAATTATTTTTTTAATGGCAACGTGGGAAATTATTATTATCATCATTCACTCGAAACTTTTTTTTTTTATTTTCTTCTTCTTCTTACACGTCATTTTTTTTTTTTTTTAAAGACGACAAACAAACGGTTGATTTTCTCTAAATCGATTCCGATGATAATAATGATGATGATGATAACGTAAAAATCAATTTAAAAAAAAAAAAAAGAAAGAAAGAATAGAAAACAAATATGGCGGATAAATAAATATAATTCCCAAAAAATTAAAAAAAAAAAAAAAAAAAAAAAATCCCCGATGAGGGAAGAAAAACAACAACAACTTTGAAGTGGTAAGGAGAGTTCTGTGTCGTGAGTGAGGGGGTGTGCGAGTCGGGATGAGGGGAGAGAGAAGGGGGATAGAGGGATAGGAGAGGGAGGGGAGAGGGGAAAGGGGGGGCGGGAAAAGGGATTCGCAAATAATTGCGGGTACGGAAAATATTGGCTGTCTAAAAATTAAAATGCGCAAGTCGGTTGGATGCCACAGTAAAACTGCAGATGATGAAGGGCGGCCATTCGGCGGTTGTTTCGCTTCGTGTAAATAACAATATTTTTTAAAAACATTTATTTATTTATTTATCATCATTATTATTATTATTATTATTATTATTATTAAATTAAATTGTTTTTTTTTTTTTTTTCTGTGACGTGTGTTTTTTCGTGAAAAACGCGAAATTTTTTTTTTTTTCTTCTCGTTTATTGTGTGAATTTTTTTATTACGTCGTCGCGTTTTTAATTATTTTCTATTTGAAAAAAAAAAAAAAAAAAAAATTTATTCGAAATGATCGACAAAAATACGTAAAAAACAAACAAACAAACAAACAAACGAATAATAATAATAATTTATTTTTTATATACATAAAAAAATTAATAAGTAAATATTTTTTTCTTATCATTCTTATCAATTCGATTTTTTTTTAAATAGGGAAATGATTGTTTATGTTTATTATTATTATTAT
>NW_002987868.1:80421-86934 GCF_000006295.1 Pediculus humanus corporis | reverse complement strand
CTCCCCT
The DNA here is from genome assembly GCF_000006295.1 of Pediculus humanus corporis. NCBI lineage: Eukaryota > Metazoa > Arthropoda > Insecta > Psocodea > Pediculidae > Pediculus > Pediculus humanus. The sequence goes on along the minus strand of NW_002987868.1, from coordinate 86,927 downwards.
CCCTCCCCTTCTCTCTCCCTATATATCCTACTTTTCCTATTTTAAATATAAATTTTTGTAAAAGAAAAAAAAAAGAAAGAAAATTTTTTTTTTTTTTCTTCTTCGCCATCTGATGATAATCTTTTCTCCGTCTTATTCAAAAAAATTTTTACAATTTTTCATTCATTCGATCATCATTATTATTATTATTATTATAAAACGAGATTTCCCACAGGATTTTCCTTTCCTTCATAATAATTATCAATTTATTATTAAAACGACGAAATAAAACGATTATTATTATCATTATTATTATCATGTTTAATTATTTATTAAAAAGGTTAAATTATTAATTATAGTTTCATTGAAAAATGTTTTTTTAAAAAAATTATTAATTTGTTTGTTTGTTGTTTGTTGTTGTTGTTGTTTGAATGATAATAAATTGTATGTTGTTTTTATCGATAACGATAATAATAATTATAGTAATAATAATAATAATAAACGGAGGGTAGAAAAAAAAATGTTTTATTTAAGTGAAAGTGAAATTTTTTTTTTTTTTAATTTCGAAAAGTGAAAAAAAAAAAAAAATTTACACGGATCGTAACGTTTTTCCCTCCCCCCTCCCCCTCCCTCAACCCCCCATTTCATTTCCGCCTCCCCGATTTTTTATTTTATTTGATTTTCCGTTATTTAAAAAAATAAAAATAAAAAAAAAAAGGGGGGGAAAAAAAATTGATTTCCTCGATTTTTTTTTAAAAAATTAATTTTTTTCCCTGCTCCCCTGCCCCGCCCCCCGCCCCCCTTTACTCCCGTCCCCTTCCCTTTCCTCACGCCTCCCCACCTTTCCCCCCTCTTCGATATTCACCTAGTTTTTCCAATTTGTATAAAAAAAAAAAAGATTACGCACGTTTAATTTTTTTTTTTCTTTTTTTTTTTTTTTATCTGGAGGGGGGGAGGAAATATTTTTTTCGATTCGAATTTTTTATTATTTCCATAAAAAAAAAAAAAAAATTTTTTTACATGACGTCATTTCCTTCAATTATTTTTTATTAATTCACACCGCCTTCTTTTTATTTTATTTTATTTTATTTTCGTTACGTAATAAAAATTAAATTAACCGTCATCGAATTCTCTCTTTTTCGCTGTCGTTTGTTTTTTTTTTTTTTTTTTCGATTTATTTAAATATTCGAAAAACAAACGACAAACATGAAATAAAATAATTCGATCGTAAAATTTTTTTTTTTTTTAAACAAACAAACAAACAAACGAATATATATTTGACAATAAAAAAAAACAAAATGGCGGACAAAATTAAAATCTAACATTAGATAAAAAAAAATCGTAAGGGAAAATTTTAATTTTTTTTTTTTCTATCGTCATCCGGGGGTCGTCACCGGTTTTTGTTAATTTTCTAATTACGTATTTTCCCCTTTCCCTCCCCTCCATTTTCCTCCTACGACCGGAAATTCTTTTATTTTCTCTATGAAATTTTCAAAAAAAAAAAAAAGAAAATCTTGTCGGAAAAACGTTAATTTAATAATTTAAATTTCGTAAATTTTCACGTATTATACGAGAACGCACCCACACGCACTCAATTTTCAAATTTTCTCTCTCTCTCTCTCTCTCTCTCGGATTTTATCATCATTATCATTATCATTATTATCATTATTTGTGGTTATTTATAAACGACGACATTTTGAAAAATCTTTTTTTTTTTTTTTATTTAAATATTTAATAATGTCGATCACGTCGGTTAAATTAAAAAAATTTTTCATCTCCCCAATTTATTATTGTTATTATTATTATTATTATTATTGTAAATTAATGTAAAACGTGAGTTCCCCCATCCCCCACCCTAATAAATAATAATGATAATAAATATTTAATGATAACGGTTTAAACGTTAAATAATAAGACAAAAATTAATTTTTCAATTTTTTCCGCCATTTTTTTTTTCGTGCCGTTTCGTTATGGAGTAAATTATTATTATTATCATCATCATTATTATTATTATTATTATTATTAATAATTTGTCGTGTTTTGTAGTTATCACGAAGGGTGATATAAATAATTTACGAGTACGTAATTAAAAAGTCGTATTAAATATGTTTTCCTCTTTTTTCCTTTTTTTTTTTTATAAAAATCGTTGCTGGTGACACGTTTCGATATATATTAATATAAATACCCTTTTGGGGGAGGGGAGGGAGAGGGTTTTAACTAATAATATTTATAATCGGTTATTTACACGACGATTTTCCCTTTTTTTTAGTATTATTATTATTATTATTATTATTATTATTATTATTATTATTATTATTATTATTATTATTATTATTATTAATGTTCAAAAAGTTTTTAAGTAATTTTTTTTTTTTTATTCGAGCGTTTTCTTAATTAATTACGATAAATAATTAATGAAATTTTTGTTGTTGTAGTAAAAGTTTTTGTTTTTGACGTTAACAAACAACAACAACAGCAACAAACGACAAACGAGGATGAGGAAAAAAATTAATAATAATAATATTTAAACTTAAAAAAATTAAAATTAAAAATGTTTTAATCGACCGTTAAAAATAATTTTTATTTAAAAAGAAAAACAAACAAACACAACAAACAAAGAAACAAACAGAACAAACGGTTGGGAAATAAAATAAGAAAAATAAGAAAAAATAAAAGATAAGTTTAAGTGGATGAAGTTTGGTCGTATGAAAAACCAAAAAAAAAAAAAAAAAAAAAATGTTGCTGTTGTTGCTGTTGTTGTTTAACGAGTTGAAATAAAAAAAAAAAAACAAACGGAATACGTGGAAAAGTGGAAGAAAATTTATAAAAATAATAATAATAATAATAAATTGTACGAACGAAAAAAAAATTTTTTTTTTCGGAAAATAAAAAAAAAAAAATGAAGTGGAATTAGATTTTCAAACGAATGAAAGAGTTTGCAAAAAAAATACGAAAGGTGATCTTTTTATAACAAATTCAGAAAAAAAATTTTTTTTTTTTTCGTTCGGCGGTTTTCCCTTTCCCTGCTCCTTCTCCCGTTTTCCCCTTTTTATCCTTTTTTTTTCGCGGAGAAAAAGTAAAAAAAAAAAAAAAATATTAAAAACGTGGAAATAGATGAAAGCGGTAAAAGAAAAAAAAGAAAAAAAAAAGGATTTAACAAAAAAAAAAAAATAATAATAATAAAGATGAGAGAGAGGAGGTAGTCGTGACGGGGTCGGGAGCGGGAGTGGGGAGCGGAGGCGGGGGCGGCGGAGGTTGCGTTTCGTTTTTTTTTTTTTCCAGCACGATTCGATGTTGAAAAATAAACCGCTGGAAATACGTTTCAAATAATAATAATAATAATAATAATTTTTTATACCGACCGTAAAAAAAAAAAAAAATATGAGAAGGAAAGTAAAATACGACGGGTGGGGTAAGGGGGAGGAGGAGGATAGCAGGTCAGAGGTCAATTTTTTTTTTTTTTAATGAAATAAATGAACGAATATTTTTGCTTTATTATTATTATTATTATCGTTATTAATGGTATTTGAAAGGATATTTTATGGGCAATTTGGGAAAATGTGAACGTTTTGATATTTTCTATATTTTTCAAATAATTGTGTGCGTGTGCGTGTGCGTGGGCGTGTGTGCGAGTGCGTTTACGTAAAGTAAAAGGTCGGAAAAATTTTTTTTTCATTTTTATTTTTTTTTTTTAGGGGAAGATAATGATGATGATGAATAATCGTTTGATAAATAAAACAAAATCTAATAATAATAATAAGGAACAATGAAAAGGTATATAAATAAATAATAATAATAATAATAATGATTAATAATAATAATGAAAAGTTTGTGAACTTTTCCTTTTGTTTCTACTTCCGGTTTAAAATTAAAAAAAAAGTTTTTCTTATCATTGATTATTTTTCAATATGATAACAAACGATCAATTTTTCTTTTCTTTTTTTGAGATCCGTGAAAGAAAAAAATTTATAAATTAATAATAATATCAAGTTCCCCCCCTCACCAACACCAAAACCACTCCCCCCATCACCACTCCCACTGCCACCACCATCATCATCATCATTATTATTCTAATTAATTTTTTTTTCTTTCAAAAGTTTTAACCATCTCATGAAACTCTCTCTCTCTCTTGTATAAAATTTAATTTTCATTTGTTTTTTTTTTTGCGTTTACGTCATTATTATCATTATTATTAATAATATCATTATTATTAATAATAATCAATGAATGATACAAAAAAAAATTAAGAAAACCAATTCATACAATCGTCTAAAAAGAAAAATAAAAAAAAATAATTAAAATGTTTGTTTAACTTGTTAAAAGAGTTAATAATAATAATAATAATAATAATAATAATAATAATAATAATAATAATTATTATTATTATTATTATTATTATTATTATTATCATTTTTAACTTTGTTTCATTAATTAAAAACGAAAATGAAAAAACATTTACGTGTAATTAAAAAAAAAAACAAAAATACAAACAAACACAGGAGAAAGAAAGTGAAAGTGAAAGAGAGAAAGAGAGGGGGGTAAAGGAGAGGGGAGGGGAGGAGATGGGAGAGAGAGGGGGAAAAAGAAAGTAATATAATTTTATGTACGACTGAAAAAATTCAAATAAAAATTTTTTTTTCTTTTTTTTTAATTAAACAATTAATTCCGATTGAAAAAAAAGAAAATATTATTATTATTATTATCCACCATTAAACACGACAAGGCTACTTGTCGGAGTTTTTAAGTATTTATCCGAGGTTTCTACCCGATTCCTTAGGGACAAATACTCGAATTTCGGTGGTGCCACTTATTATAAGATAGCACCACATCAATTCTTGAAGGTCTTCCTGAGTCCGTCTTTTTCGATGGGAACGATTTGTCTCCTGAACTGGGCTCCAGTGACTAACATCTTTGGAGTGGCCAGGGTCAGAAGCAGTGAAATTCACGTTCTCGTCGAGCTGCCTCAGGTCGACAGTAGAACAAGATTTGTTTTTTGGTTCTTACTTTGTCTTGTTCTCATTTTTTTTTTTTTTTTTTTTTTTGCTCTTTTAAGCCAACAGCACGTGGCGTTCTCAGACGGTCACCCATCCAAGTTTGCACCACGCCCGATGCTGCTTAACTTCGGTGATCGTACGGGAACCGGTGTGACCAGCACGCTATGGCCGTTGGCTTTTATTATTATTATTATTAATATTATTATTATTATCATCAACGACGACGACGAGGACGATAAATCCGTTTTTAAGTTTTAACAATAATTAAAAAAAAAAAAAAAAAAAAGAAAACCGTGGAAAAAGAATTAATCATCTATCTAATACCACTACTACTTTTCTTCTTTTCAAAAAAAAAAAAAATGGCGGCGATTTATTTTTATTTTTTTTTTAACCTGGAAATTAAGTTTTTTTTTCATAATAATAATAATAATAATAATAATAATAATAATTAAATAGGTATGAAAAAAGAAACGAGAAGGCGGTGAAAAAAAAAATTATTTTGTTTTTTTCTTTTCTTTTTTTAAATTTAATATTAAAAAAAATAATTTTAAAAAACAATATAAATTACGTCACGGTATGATTACGTCACGACACACGTAACACAATGAAAAATTATTCGTAAGTTAAATATAAGTAGTGGTGGTAGTAGTGGTAAAAACTCTGCGTGAAATATAACTCCGTGCGTGCGAGCGTGAATGCGTGTGTGCGTGTGTGCGTGTGTGAAAATTATTAAAATTACGAAAAGGAAAAAAAGGAAAAAAAGGAAAATTTATTCTTTTTTTTTTTTTGTAAATTTAAATTTCCTTTTGTTTTTTTTTTTTTCTTTACAAAAGGAAAATTTCAATGGAAAAAAAATATTTATATATATACATACGTATATAAAGTCGTTTAAATAATTCAAACAAAATGATAATAATAATAATAAGAATTTTGTTTTTTTAATATGTAATATAAAGTTAAATGAAATTTTTTATTATTTTTTTTTGGCGCGAAAATTTAAATAAAAATTGAAAAAAAAGTATGACGATAATAATAATAATAATAATAATAATAATAATAATAATAATAATAATAAATGTTTTAAGTGTGTTTTTCATTACTTTTTTTTTTTTTTGTTTTAATTTTTAAGTTTTTAAGTGGATTTTAAATAAAAGCAGTGAATGAGAGAGAGAGAGAGAGAGAGAGAGAGAGAGAGAGACCGGAAAAGAGAGGAGAAGAAGAGAGACAAGAAAATAGAGAGGAAGGAGACATAAAGAGACCGGAGAAGCGAGAGGAAAGGAAGAGAGAGGGGGAGGGGAGAGAGAGAGGGGGAGGGGAGAGAGAGAGAAAATGAAAGATTTTTTTCATATTTTGGTCCTTGAACCTTATTTGTTGGAATGGAAAAAAAAAAATGAAACAAAAGAAAAATAAATTAATTTTTTTTTCTTTTTTTTTTGTCGACTTAAATGAAATAAGAAAAAAAAGAAGTAGTGATAATAATAATAATAATAATAATGATGATGATGATGATGATGATAATAATAATTGTTTTTT
>NW_002987868.1:45385-79562 GCF_000006295.1 Pediculus humanus corporis | reverse complement strand
CAAAAAAAAAAAAATTTTCATTTTATTATTTTTTTTTACCACAGGTTGTAAATGTAAAAACTTGAGAAAATGCAGAAGGAGGGTGGGTGGTGGAGGGATAGATGGAGGGAGAAGGAAGAAGTGCGAGGTGGGGTGAGTGAAAAAAAGGTTTGGGTAAAAATGACTCCAGGGAAGTAAAACAAACTAAAGGTTTAAGCCTGTACGTTTTGGGTTAACACATTGTTTAAACAAAGGATTTTCCCATAATAATAATAATAATATTAATAATAATAATAATAATAATAATAATAATAATAATAATTAAGTAATAAATAATTTTTACACTTGTTAACCACGTAATTTTTTGACATTAAATAAATTTATGTGTAACCTTTTTTTAAGGGATTTTCTATTTTTTTTTTTTTTTAGGTTAAAAACGGGGGGGTTACCAGCCCTGGGCGGATGAGGCGGGGCGGGGTGGGGAAAGGAGGAGGCGGAAACGAATAGTCCGAAAAGAAAATTCGTTTACAAAGGAAAAAAAGCGAAAAAAAAGGAAAAAAATTGAATTAACGCCCTAAAGATATCATCATCATAAGTTATTCAAAGAGATTTATTTTATTTTATTTTTTTTTTTACGTTTTTTTTTTTCGAACTAATTTTCATTAACGCCATTTTTTTCCTTCCTCCTCCTCCTCCTCCCCTTCCCCCTTCAGGATAAAAACCTATGAATATTTTATTATTTAAAAAAAAAAAGTTTTAAAATTTACGATTATTCGAATCACAATTTTTTATGCAAATCTTTTTAAAAAAAAAAAAAAATGTTTGTTCGCTTGAATAGTGATGATGAGAACATAAAAAAAAAGGAAAAAAATTATCGTTTGTCGTACAAACGGTTGTTGTTTGTTTCCTTTTTTTCCCCTTTTTTTTTCTTTATTGGGTTTGAAACAATTAATAAAATTTCTTTATTTTTTTTTTCATAAACTCCTCCTAAGCTCATAAATCGTTTTTATTTTATTTTTATAAAACAAACAAACAAACAAACAAACAACAAACAATCATATTTTTTATTAAACTTATTAATTAATTAATTAACGAATCAAATCATTTTTTTTTTTAATTTCAAGATTGACAAAAAAAAAAAATTTAAAAATCGTTAATAGTTTAGTTTCGCGAACGTACATAAGATAAACATTAAATAAATTAAATCATTATAAAAATCCATAGAGTAAATAAACATAAACACACGATTTGATTTTTAAAAGCCACGTCAAAATATTAATTTATATTCTATGTATATAAAATAAAATTTAACGGTTTTTTTTTATTAAAAATAATATCCGATTCTATTCGTGACGTAATAATCAAAAGTAAATAATCAAAATGGCGGATTTTTTTTTAAATAACGAAATAAATTATTTTTGTTGTTGTTTTTAGATGTTTTTAAAAATATTTTTAATTCTGTCCGAATGTATTATAATCGTCCAACCGGTTCCCGGATGTAGAATAAGCGAATTTCCATGTAAAAATAATAAATGTATTCGATTGGATCGTTACTGTGACAAAATCAACGATTGCGGTGATAAATCAGATGAACCGCCATTTTGTACAGGTAAAATCAAATTATTTTTTACTTATTTTTTAAAAATATTATTAATTACGTTTTGATAACTTTTTTTTGTTTTGATTAATTATAATTTTTTTTGAGAGAGAAAGAGAGTGAGTGAGTGAGTGAGAGAGAGAAATAATTTTCTAGAATGTTTTATTATTATTATGAATTTGTAACATAATTATGTTTAACTAATTAAAACTTGTGTTTGTCCTGTGTGTGTGTGTATGTGTGTGTCAACGTCAAACATGATTTCAAACAACAATAATTAAATTTGATTTATCCTAAATTATTTTAAGGGAAGAAAGTTAAAATTTTCTAATGCCACGACGACGTCAATATTAATTATAAAATTTACATTAAAGTTTAACATGAGAATAAATATTTTATTTTGTTTTGTTTTTTTAATGAAAGAAAAATAAAAACGGAAATTGATTTTTCTTTTTTATAAAAAAAAAAAAAAAAAAGATGGGAGAAAGAAAACCGTTTGAAATAAATGGAGAGGAAAAATAAAACAAAAGATAATAAACATGTCTGATGTTGATCATTGTGACTAAATCTTTAAAATAAATGAAAAAAACAAAAAAGAAAGAAAAACGTTAAACGAACCGTTAAAATTTTTAAAAATAAACTATTTCCTTTTGTTTTTATCTCTATGAAAAACGAAAATTTATTAATTAATAATTTATTTTATTATTATTATTTGAAAATAATCGAAACGTGAAAAATAAGAACGATGTGACGTTTTTGATGACGTATTTCCGGTTGTTATTATTTTTTTGTTTTTGTTTCAGCTTGCAACAGAACGTATTACGGAGATGTTGGTACGACTTACGAATTAGAATTGCCAAAACCACGTTCGGATCGTTTACCTTTTCTATGTCATCTGACATTTACAGCAAACGGACACAATTACGGTGATTTTATACAGGTAAGAAAAAAGTTCATTTAACTTTAGAAAAAAAAAAAAGATGGAAGACGATCATCTACTATCAAAATTTCGGTTAGAAAAAGAAAGAAAACAATTTAATAAAACGAAATCGATATTTCCAAAAAAAAAAAAAAAAAAAAAGTTTCCTTTCAACCTCGTTCAGCTTTTGTTACGTTCGTGGAATTTTTTTTTTTTTTTTATGTATCCGGCAATAGAGTAGCAGACGTTTGAAAAATAAGCAGAAGAAAAAAAATTTTACCAAACTCGATTATGACGTGATGGAGGTTTACGTAACACACCGAACGGCCCTTTGGTTTATACACATAACGTTCTAATGTTACCCTCGGGTGAACGGGAATAAAAAAAAAATTTTTTTTTTTTTTTGGTTTCCACAAGTTTTTCGAAAGACATTTTGTTTTTTTTTGCTTCCATTTAAAATAATTTGACCTGATTTTTAAATAAAATCTAAACACGTTCGTTCGTTGAAAAACTTTTAATAAGAATCAATAATAATAATAATAATAATATTTAAAAACATGAAACAAAGAAAAACATAATTCACACACATAGAAGAAAAATCCAAAGTAAACTAAAACCGATTCGTATTCGTTTCCCCCCCCCCATTTCTTCTACCACTTTTCTCCCATATTATTTTCCTCTTTCTATTTATTCTGCTTCCACTTTGTTTCTCTCTCTCTCACTCTCTCTCACAGATCTAAGAGCATTTTAACCTCGTATTATCTATTGTTGAAATAAGTATTCCGATGTCGTAGGTTTAGTATGAGTTTTCCTTTTTTATTCACGTTCGCAATAATAAAATTTAAATTTTATGGTAATGATAAATCGGGGTTTTTTGACGATATAAATTGAAAATGAAAAATCCGATTTTTTCTTTTCCTTTTCGTCGACGTCAATGGAAATATTACGTTATTGTGAAAACGAAAAAAAAAAAAAAAAAAAAACGCGAAGGCGGTGAAAATGAAAGAAAGATGAGTAAAAGGTAGAAATGGAAAAAATGAGGGGCCCTTACGGGGGTAAAAAAAAAAAACATTTGGATAAAAATAAAATATTTATAAAGCGTTCAATTTGAATAAAAAAAAAAAAAAAATTTAAATGTTGGGTTAACAGATTAAGGTAAAAAGATTTTCTTTTCTTTTCCTTTTTTTCCTTTTTTTTCCTTTTTTTCTCCCCTCCCGCCATTTATTTGTCGTATCGAATCTATACAATCCATTACGTCACGTTTAAAATGTGCACGAATAAAAAAAAAAAAAAGATTTTTAAGGAAAAAAATTGAAATTTCTTACCTTCGGGATCCCCCATGAAAATTCTCTTATGTACACTCGTGTATTATTATTATTATATTGAAAAAAACTACAAGTGAAAAACATAAAAAAAAAACGTTTGAAAATTTAACGATCGTTTTCCAATCGATTTCAACCTCTTTCAAATTTAATATCAAATATATATATATATAATCCAATAATAAAACTTTGTTAATAATAATAATAAAAAAAACGTTTAACGTCTAAAATTATATTTACGGTCAACCGATTAAATAATTTATTACGTGACCAAAATAAAATTTAAAAAAAAAATTTTTTTTTTTTTTTATGAAATATAAATTCGCGTCCTTTTCGTATATTTATATATCACCGTTAAAATCCGTTAAATACGATTATGACGTCACGTCACAGCCTCCGCGATCCTCAAAAAACGAAAATCAATTATTATGTATCAATTAATCTTTCTAATATTGGAGGCAGTGACAGGTTTTTTTATCACGTTGCAAATTAATTTTTGGAAAAAGGCGGAGGGGGAGGGGAGATGGAAAGAGTAAAAATAAAATCGTAACCGTCGCGCGTTCGAAAACGTTGATTTTGATTAGTTTTGTTTTTCTGTTGTTGAATTCATTATTTTCGCGTTTGGATTTAAATTAAAATATTTTTATTATAAATGTTTCGTTATAAAAAGAAAAACTCATTTCTTCAATTTACTTTTTAAATCTTTATAATAATTATAATTAAGTTTTTGGGTAAGTTTATTATTTATAATTTTTTTAAACGTCGAAACGGTTTTTGTTTTCGTCTTCCGCCCCCCTTTTTTTTATTTTGATTGAATAAAATTTATCATTATTATTATTATAACTTTTATATATATTTTTTAAAAACAAATTCACTCATAAAAAAAATGAATAAAAAACGTTTAATTAAATTGCGCATGCGTGTAATTAAATTATTTTATATAATTTAATCGTCGTCCGACATTTTCAATTTACATAAATTTAACAAGAGAGAGAGAGAGAAAGAAAGAAAGTTTTTTCTCGTCCTTTTTCTTCTTTTTGTTGTTTGAAAAATAATTAAAGGATTTTATTTAAAATGTTAACTTAATAAAAAAAAAAGTGTTGTTTTTTAAAAAAAAAAGAAAACATTCAAAACTCAAATCTAGATTTTAAATTATATATATTTTGTAATTTAATTACTTTTCCGTAGTCAAGAAAAAACTAATCTAATTAACGAAGGGAAATTTTTTTTATTATTTTTTAACCCTTAAAAAGAAAAAACCTTAAAAATGAATAAAACGTTAAAATTTAAATCGATTTTGTATAAATAACGAATCGATATTTAAAAAAAAAATTAATTAATTAATTAAAGAAATGACAATTTACAAAACGGGAAAAATGTCAAGTACAAATATAACATAAACACGATATGACGTAAGAATGAGGTGGAAGGATCGTCGTTTACCACTTCCCATCCTCCCCTTCTCCTCCTTCTCCTGCCACGACTATTTTAAATAACCTTTATTAAAATTGATGGCGTGACATTGACGCAACTCGATAAATTTCGCGTTTTAAATTAATTTATTAAAAAAAAAAAAATATTTTGATTCCGTGTCGTTAATTTAATTTTACATAAAAGTTTTTTTTATTTACAAATTTTTTTTTTTTTTTTTTAAAAAAATCCGCCATATTATCCGCCATATTTTTTTTTCTTTTCCCCGTACCGTAAAACTCGTTAAAATTTATTATGATTTTTTCGTACGTTTTATCGTCAAGTTAAAAAAAAAAAAATTAATTATTATTAATTATTAATTAATAAATTAAAAAAACTTTAAACAATTTTTATCAAATGTAGTTTTTTTCTGCTTTTTTCTTCTGCTTTTTTTTAAAAAAAAAAAATTATCGTTTCCTTTTATCATCATTTTTAACGGTTAACGACTTTTATATATAAATGTAATTTTTTCTAGTTTTTCATTTCTCTATGATTTCCTTTTTCACTTTACCTTTAATATCCGTTTTTATTCACTAAGATTTACTTTCTCTCTCTCTCTCTCTTTTCATTTGTGAAAATCTACGAGAAATATATATATATATATAAATATGATATTAAAAAGAAATAATGAAAAGGTTTTTATATAAACTAACTTTAACCGTTAACCGCAAAATTCAAATTTTATATACGTGGTTTGAATATATTATTACGACAACGTTTTTTTTTTTTATATACGACACAGGGTAGGAATAAGGATAATTTTTTTTTGTAAAAAAAGGTCATTTCGTTAAACTTTTCGGTTTTTTTTTTTTTTTTTTTTTTTAAATTTTCAGTTATTGTTCGATTCTTTCCACATAGGAAAATATAATGAATATTCTTACGATGCTTGTCCAAATGGTTACATGCAAATTATGGAATTGGGACGTCCATTTACTGGAGGATCCTGGTGTGGATTTGCAACAAGTTTACCAATATATTATTCAGAAACGAGTACAATAACGGCAACCATTAAATTTTTTCACTTTTACGAAAATTCAAATTTCTTATTTAAAATCCGATATCGTTTTTTAAAAGATGACGAGGTGAATAGTTTTTTTTTTGTTTTGGAACGTTTATATTTTGGAGAAAATTATGGATGGGTTATGAAATTTTATTTGTTTGTCGTAAGGCCGTCGTAAGGTATGGAAATCCGTCTGAACCGCTCGAACGTGGAGAACCAGTACCGGGTACTTATTGCAGTAGAATATTTTACGAATGTTCTAAAAAAAAATGCCGTCTTCAAAGTCCAAATTTTCCTGGAATGTATCCGAGAAACGTTACGTGTTATTTAAATTTGAGACAAAAAATCGTACCCACATGTAAACACGCGATGATTTCCGTCAAACAAGAAAATTCATATAAAATTCAAATAAAGGTGAGTAATATTATTATTATTTCTTTTTTCGAATTCTCCAGAGAAGATCTCTCCACGACTCACCACGCGACCTTTTTTTCCCACCCTTTTGGGAAAACTTTTGGATAAAATTAATAAACCTATAATAATAATAATAATTTTTTCCTCCCCATTTTTTTCAACCGGAAATTTAAGGGCGTTAAAAATTTTCACTTTCGATTTTGGGGCGTTTTTTATTTTTCCCAAAAAAAAAAAAAAAAACCGCAAAATTTTTCTGGAATTTAATTCCCTCTTAAATTTCTTTCATTATCCCCATTATTATCATTATCATTATTAAAACCATTCGTTATAATCATCATTAATAAAATTTATAATTATAAACCGGAAAAAGGAGTTTTCATTATTATTATTAACACGGATAAGGGGGGAGGGAGGGGGAGGCAAAAAAAAAAACACTTGAAAATTATTTTTTATTTTTCTCCAGACGTTATTAATTTTAATTAACGCCCGTAAAAAAATATAATAATAATAATAATAATAAACGATAAAATAAAAAGAAAAGTTTATTATTAATTTTTTTTTTCATATTACAACCAACCTCATTGAAATTATTATTATTATTATTATTTTTTATTCTGGAAAAATCGATTTAATTTTAATTATTCAGAGATCTCCAGTCGTTGCTTCGATGAACAAAACAAGAGAATTACACACATGGAACGATTGTTCAGAAGGTCGAGATCATTTAATTTTTTACGACGGTTCATCAACGGATGATCCGATACTTGTTAAATTTTGCGGGGGTGATTGGCTACCAAAAGTGACGTCACGAGGACCGGAAATGCTCATCGTTTTCCGTTCGACACCGTTCAGCGTTCCATTTCAATCGACATTAAACAATCAATATCCGTTTAGAGGATTCGAACTTGATGTCGATGTCGTTTTTGCCGATTCCGATTCATTAGATTTTGTCAGAGAATCTAAAAAGTTTGTAAAAATCATTTTCATTTTTTAGTTTTTCTTTTTAAAAGAATTTTCCAATCATTTTTTTCTTTACGCGAAAGGTGTCATTTTTGGATAAACGCCACGAATCCGGATGGTGACGTAATAGCATTAAAATCAAAAGGTAGATCTGGTTATATAATAAGTCCACGTCACACTTTACCACCCAACACGAATTGCACGTGGCGTTTCAATGGAATGCCTGGAGATTTGGTATGGATATATTTCGTCAGTTATTTTTACGAAGCGTTGATACCTATACAAGATACTCAAGACACGGGACCAACAGCGGAAAAAAAACCCAAAACGCCGGAAACGAAAAATAATAGATTAGTGTTAAGTGACGTCATGAATTGTACAACGAGATTAAGAATATGGGATGGTGGAGGAAAAGCGAGTCATTCGTTTGCATTGGGAGAATATTGTAATTTCGATTTACCAAAACTTTGCGATCATTCATCTTTATCGAACGAAACAAGAACAACGCGGCCATGTTCTCTACGTGAAAGTTACCTTTCGCTAGGTGATGATGATGATAATAATAATAATAATAAAAAGTTTTTGTTTTATTTAAGTTTTATTTAATTTGATAACTTTTTTGCTTTTCGTTCCAGGTCCTGATTTAATGGTTCAAACTTTTTCAGTTAAAGGTACCGCCCTACATCCAGTGTCTTTTAAATTAAAATACGAATTTGTTGATACGAGATTAGGTGGAGAACAGTGGAACGTTAAAAAAACCGAAGATTACTCGCCATGTTTGAGAATTTATCGTCGTAAAAAAAAAGGTTTCATACGTTCACCCCGTAACGTTTTCTTTTACGGAAGAGGTGGAGCTAAAAATTTATCATGCATATACAGGATCGAAGGTTCTCCGTCCGAACGTGTTAAATTGACCATATTGAACGCGTCGTTCGGTGGCGGCGGTGGTGGTGATAACACGTGTTTAACAACTATCGATCCGCACAGTCAAAGGTCGAAATGTTTACGAGATATAAATTCGGATAGAATCGTACAACTTTCGATATTTACATCTCCCTGGAGAAATTTAATCATTCCACATTCTTGTTTTTGTGACAATACGACAAACGAACGGTCCTTAGTCATGGAATTCTCATCGAAAGCAATTGAAATACATTTTAAAATATCTAAATTTAACACGACTGATGATTTTTTAAATTTATATTTCAATGCTAAATTCGAATTGATAAAAAGTCCAGAATGTACGAGGAGGCAAAGGGTTGGTGGTTCCGGGGGTGAATTTTCATTTTCTTATCCACCCACAACAAATATGGATATCAATTGTCAGGGGGTTCCATGGCTCGTTGAGGGTTATCAAAACATGAGTTTGTTTTTATTGACTTGGGGTACATTCATGGATTTCGATCCGAATCCGGATGATTTGGGAAAATGTCCGACTAAAAATAGAATATTGATTTATTCCGGACAACCGGCGAGGTAATTGAATAACATTTACTTATTATTATTATTATCATTAATAAAACCCCCTTCCCCCCTTTTTTATCACGGGTAAAAAGTGTGTAATAAAACCTTTTACCTTATCATTCTCAAGGGATTAACTTTTACCCCGCAGATTTTAATTGGAAACGTTTTCAAATTTAACCCTTTTTTTTTTTTTTTTTGTTTCGAAAAACTTTTCCAACTTTAAATCCTTTTGTTACGACGACAACAACAGCAACAGCTACAGCAACAACAACAACAACAACAGATTAAAAAGGTTTAGAAAAAAGTCCCAAAAGCGTTAAAAATTAATTATTGATAATCTTATTCTTATAAAATCCTTTTTTTTTTTGTTGTTTAAGGGATGAGATATCAGGTAAAGGAAAAGATTGATGAGAAAGAGAGAGAGAGAGGATGATGCGTGTGTGTGTGTGCGCGGTAAAACTTTTTATTAATTAACCTTTAGGGCCCCGTTAAAACAAAGTAAAAGGTGACGGTGGCGGTGGCGGTTTCGGACCTGGAATTTAATTGAAACTAATTTTTTGGTTAATTATTTTATGGAAAATTTTTCCAAAAAGGGGGAGGGGGAAAGGAGGGAAGGAGGGGGAAAGGGGAAAAACAACAATTTTTGTACGTGGGAAATTCAAATCGTAAAAATCTTTTTCATATTATTTGACCCTCATCTCTCTCTCTTTCTCTCTTTTTTTCTCTCTTCCTCTCTCTCTCTCTCTTTTTCTCTTTCTTTCTCTCTCTCTCTCTTTCTTTCTCTCTCTCTCTTTCTTTTCTTTGCCCTTATTTAATTTCATAAAACAATTTTTTTTCTTCTTCTTTTTCTTCTTTTCTTTTCCCATCGTAAATTAAATAATTTAAAAAAATAAAAAGAGAGAAAGAGAGAGAGAAAGAAATCATTTTTTTATTACTATTGCTGTTGTTGCTGCTGCTGCTGCTGTTGCTGTTGTCTAAACAAAAATAAATAAATAAAATCACGTCGATTTTCACATTTTAATTTAATTTAAAATTCTTGACGACGAGAAAAAACTTTTTTTTAAGGAAAAAGGTTAAAGTTGAAATTTTTTTTTTTTTTTTATTTAATATAAAACGTGAGTTTTAAAAAATGTGTGGACTTTAAATGTGGAAAACGTATCGTCGTGGCAGAAGAAGTATAATAATAAAAATAAATAAATTTATTATATTTTTCGTAGGAAAAAAAAAATAATAAAATTTTTCTCTCCATCCCCTTCCTCTCTCTTTGTTTATTGAATATTTTTTACGGTTTGTTTGTTTGTTTGTTTGTTTCAGATTGTTACGTATCGTTTGTCCGCAAAAACCAAATTCACGTCCATATGCCGTACATATATTTTCCGAAGAATGGTATTCAACTCCATCGATACCATCATCATCATCGTCTCAAAACGGTCCAATTTTTCATTTGGAACCACCGCGTCCACCGAGTTTTATAATCGAATTTATTGGTTTTGAAAAAGGCGTGGCACAAGTCAATTGGTTGGAAATATCAAGAACGAGAAGAAGTTATTTGAAACAACATCACATGGAGGATTTGATAGGGAAAAATTATACGAATACGTCATTGCCTTGGGATTGCCAATATAAATGTCCAGAATTAAATGCTTGCATAAGCGAATCATTGTGGTGCGATGGACGACATAATTGTCCATCGGGTTTCGACGAATCCGAAATACACTGCGGAGTTGCTCATAAATTTATCACCCTCATACCTGGTGGAATGTATGCCGTTTTGGGTGCTTCCGCCGCCATAATAACATTTTTCTGTTTATTCCTATCAATATTCATAACGTTTAAATTTAGAAATCGTAAAAGTAATAATAATAATAATAATATTCAAGGCGGTGGGAGAACCACCACAGGATATAAAAACAATCATGGACCGAGAAGGATATTAACGGATGATTTGTTACTCGATCCTGATTCTACAATGTCATCCTGACAAACGAGACAGTCTGTGGAGTTTATACACATCGAACGAGAATCGACGGTTTGATAAATCCGTTCGATTGTTGTAAATAAAAGGCGCGACCTCTTAAAAAGTGGTACTAGAAAAAAGTCACGTGTTAAAACGAAATTAAAAAGAGAGAGAAAGAGAGAGGAAGTGAGAGAGATAGGAACAAAATTATAATTTTAACGGTAGTACTAATTATTAAAAGAAATATATATATACGTAGAGTGTTATTAAATTTCATAGAGTAAATAAATAAATAAATTTTTCTTTAGATTAAATAAACAAACCGAACAAAATGTATGCCAAACGTTAGAAGGAGAAAAATTGAAAATAAATAATAATAACAATGATATTGATAATATTTTTATATATTTAATTAATATAAACCAATAATAATAATAATAATTGCCAATATAAATAAAAATTCGCACAATTTATTATTACCGTTATTAATAATAATAATAATAATATTAATAATTTTTCCTTTTTAAATAAATAAATAAAGACAATCTTATTTATTCGAAAATGAAGTTTCTTTTTTTTTTAAAAAGTGCACTTAAATCTATGTATTACCGGTAGCAATTAATAATAAAAAT
Organism: Pediculus humanus corporis; assembly: GCF_000006295.1. Taxonomy (NCBI): domain Eukaryota; kingdom Metazoa; phylum Arthropoda; class Insecta; order Psocodea; family Pediculidae; genus Pediculus; species Pediculus humanus. The sequence goes on along the minus strand of NW_002987868.1, from coordinate 67,848 downwards.
AATACTTATAGTAATAATAATAATAATAATAATAATAATTAATAAAATAGTGTTTATATATATATTAAAAAATAAAATAAATTTTTCTGCCATTTTTATTATTATTAATAATCAGGTCGTGACTTTTTATTAATTATATTCCACAGACTATTTTTTACTTATTGATAATATTAATAATGATAATTGTTTTATTTAAAATAAGAGAAAATTTATTAATTTTATTATTATTATTATTATTATTATTATTTAAATCAGGGTTTTTAAATAAAATGTTGGTTCTCTATGAATTTTTATTTAAATAAATAAATATATACATAAATACATAAATTATAAATAAATTATGTTAATTAGTAAAATAATTTTTTATTTTATTTTTAATAAGTCCATAATATAAAAAAAAAAAGTAATAAAATTTCTTATGAACTTATGACGTAAGAGGTGTTCGTAGGAGGCTCTTGAGGGAGGCGGACTCGTATTCGTGGGATCTTCCGTTCCAACTGGTAATGAATAAACTGCGGGGTTCGTCGGGGCCATTGACGGCTAGTTTTTCCACGTGTCGAGCCGTCTGCGTTCCCGAAGACAGACTCGGGTGGGGGAAGACTGCGAGGAGGTTTCGGCGTGTGAAATCTGGGTCTCCTGGATGCGGCTGTGAAGAAGCGGACAGCTTGGCAAGGCTGCTGAAGTTATGGGTGCGCGCCTTTCGGTACTTTACACCGTATGTCTGCGAACCTCGATCCGTCGTCACGTAATACGTATCGACCAATCTGTCTTCTTGATGTTTAGGGCAAGTTGTTTGAGCGCATCTTCGGTCGCGGATTGTCGCGAACCTTAAAATGGGGATAAGAGATATGATCTTTCCTCGTACCAATGTGGATTCCGGGTGGACGTTTTCTGCGGCGTCCTGCAGGGGTCGGTCCTTGGACCACTGCTGTAAAACACTGCCTACAATGTCGTTCCCACCGGAACAGTTCGTCCTGAAGGTGTATCGATCACGTGTTACGCGGATGACACTCTTCTGCCGGCGATCGGTCGTCATTGAGCCGAGGCTCGAGAGCGCGCTGAATTAGGTTTGGGTGCAACGGTAGAGGCAATTCGTGGCATCGGTCTGCGGGTGTGCTTACCGAAAACGAAAGCCTGCGGTTTTCATCGCTCGTGGAACCCGCTTTCGCGGAATCTGGCATTAAGGCTGGAGGACAGCAAAATAAGGATGGGGGGAATCTTGAAATATCTAGGGGTGACCTCAGACTCGGGCGCGGAAGGGTCGGCAGTGTCGAACGCGAACGCGGGAGAGGTGACTGCGTCCCGGGACGCGGCCACCTCGCCGATGGCGCTGCGATCCGAGAGGTCGTTCATGCCGACATTCGCGTCCGTGACGAAGACGACGGCGAAAGAGCCATTGAGGACGGCTTCGTCGTGGTGCGGTTGCGTAAGGGGGGAAAAAGCGCGAAGCGGGTCGCTACAGACGGAAGGAAAAAAGTCAATGAAGTCGCTCCTGCTCCCTCCCGGAAGGACGTGCAGGAGCCATCTTAGTCCCAAGGGAAAAACCCGAAATCGGCTTCGGCTGCCGCTTCGGCACCGAAAATTAAAACGCCGTTTTGGCCGCCGCGAGGGTTCGCGTGGATCTTACCGAATTAGGAATCGACTCCCTTAGGATTCGTCCGTCCGCGAATGGGGGGAGGGCCTTCGAGATCAAGGGGAAAAACGGGGCGGCCAAGGCGGCGGAGTTGGCCGCGGAGCTTTCGAAGGTCGTGAGGCCGATGGGGGTCACGGCGACGTGCCCCGCGTGAAGGTCGACCTTTGGGTCGAGGGTCTCTGCAAGTCCGCGACGTCGCACGACGTCGCTCTCGCGCTGTCTAGGGCGGGCGGATGTTCTATCTCGGACGTTTTGGTGCGTCCTCCGCTTGGAGGGGGCGCACGACTGCGACTGGGGATCGCCCCCGTTCCCGCGGCTGCCACGTCCGGTCTCTTCGAGGCGGGCAAGGTGACCGTCGGGCGGGTCAGAGCGCGGGTGGTTTTTCCGCCGAAGCGGAAGGCCGTGTGCTTCAGGTGTCTGAATCTCCGGCACCTGGGTGCGCGGTGTCTCAAATTCGAGGAGATGGTCGAGGGAGCTCAGGAGCGTTGCTTCAGGTGCGGAGCGGCAGGGCACCGGGTGCGTGACTGTGCAAACTCCGTTCGATGCACCGCGTACGCGGAGGCCGGCCGTCCGGCTAACCACCGGTTGGACGGCCCTTCGTGCTGGGCGCCTTCGGTCAGGGGCAAAGCCAACCGTTGGGGTGCTCAAACAGGAAATGGTGCGACGCGAGCTTCTTCGTGCGAGCCGAGAACGAATGGCTCTGCTCAGAGTTCAAAGTAACTCAAAGAGTTCAAAGTAGTGGGGAAGTTTCTTTAAGTCAATCTCAATCATTGCAGGGGGGCGCAAGACCTACTGCTCAATCAGGTGGGCGAGTGGGGGGTCGACGTAGTCATGATTTCGGAACCCTACGCCGTTTCGAAAAGGGGGAAAGCCGCGACGGTTCTTCTTTCGGATCCAAGGGCGGTGCGGCCGCAATATTTTTTTCGAACTCGGTTCGGACGCCGAGGCCTCGAGAGCTGTCGGGGGGGAAGGTTTCGTTCTGGTCGGATGGGGAAACGCGATTCTGGTGTCTGCTTACGCGTCGCCGAATCGTTCCGTCAGCCAGTTCGAGAATTTCTTGCACCCGCTCGCGAGGGAGATCGATCAGTTCGGGGGGGGGGTCCCGTCCCATTCGCGTCCGCGGCGACTTCAACGCGAAACATGTTTCCTGGTCGGGGTACGGGAACAACGCGAGCGGCCGACTCCTCAAGGAGTGGTTCGATTCGCGTCATTTTGCCGTGCGTAACCAGATGGGGGCTGAAACTTGCCCGTGGGCCACCGGCGAGTCCGCGATTGATCTCACGGTTTCTTCCTTCGCGGCCGCGGCGTGGGTTTCCAGCTGGGAGGTCCTCTCCGATTTCGAATCCCTGAGCGATCACGCCTACCTGGCGTTCTCGTTCGAGGCTCCTCGAAGTTCGGGGGGGCTGCCTCTCAGTTCGGTGGGCCTCGCGCCGTCGTTCCGCCCCGGTGGAGCCTGCGGTCGACGGACGAAAAGAAGCTAGTCGAGTGTCTCGCCGCGGAGTCGTGGCGAAGACCCAATTTTGATTCGGGAACAAATAACGCCAAAGAGATGGCGCAAATAATGCGGGACGATTTGCGGCGCATCTCGGATTCGTGCATGAGGATGGTCGGTTCGCGATCAAACGAGCGCAAGCGACCAAAATACTGATGAACAGACGAGATCGGAAAGTTGTGGAAGGAGTCTTGTCTCGCCCGTCGTCGGTTCGGGGATAGGAAAAGGAAACTCCTCCGTCGCGGAGGGTATTACGATGAAATCATGTCCGACTCAATTTTGCTGGGGCTTAAAGCGGAGTGGCGGGTTAGGAGAGAAGAGTTAGATGGAGCTCCTGAGCGAAGTGGATTCGGATCCGTGGGGTTTTCCGTTCCGCATTGTGACGAAGAAGCAGCGGAGTCCGTCAAGGCCGCTGACGGTCAGCATGACGGGGGAGTTTCTCGCCGAAGTGATCGCGGAGCTCTTCCCTCGCGTCACGCCTTACGCGTTCACTCCGGCGGACTTCGTTTTTGACCGCGAACGTGACCGAGTCACCGAGGGGGAGATTCGCATCCTCCTCGACGAGGCCTCCAAGAAGCGCTCGACTCCGGGCCTGAACGGCGTGCGTTATCGGATCCTCGGCAGGTCTGCCGGGGTGATGTGTTTGCGTCTTTCGTCGCTCTACACCGCGTGTTTCGAAGAGGCGTCGTTTCCGGAGCAGTGGAGACGAGCGAACCTCGTGCTGCTCGAAAAACCGGGTAGAGACACGTCGACGCCCGGCGCTTATCGGCCGATTTACCTTCACGATGTGGCGGGTAAGTTGTTCGAGCGCGTCGTGGCGTCGCGGATAATCGGTCAAATGGGGGCGGACGGAGGGAGGAATGACCTCACCCTGAATCAATACGGTTTCCGGGCGGGCCGTTCCACGATCGACGCGCTCGTTCGAGTCCGAGACGAGATAAAGGAAACTCTCCGCCGGGGTGGAGTCGCGATCGACGTGAAAAACGCCTTCAATTCCGTTCCGTGGTCCGCGATATGGGATGGACTGGTTTCGATGTCCGTTCCCGACTATCTCGTGTCGTTAATAGGGTCCTTCCCTTCGGAGAGGAAGATTTCGAACGAGAAGCCGAACGAAACGACGGAAACGGCGGACGTTTTCTGCAGCGTGCCCCAGGGGCGGTCCTCGGATCGCTTCTCTGGAATATCGCCTACGACTGCATCCTCACCCGGACCGTCCTTCCCGAAGGTTGCTCGCTAATTTGCTACGCGGACGACACCTTGCTCCACGCGACCGGTCGCGGGTAAGCGGAGGTTCGCGATCGCGCCGAAACGGGACTCGACGCGACGGTGGAGGTCATCCGGAGCATCAGACTCCGGGTGTCTCTACCGAAAACGGAAGCCTGCGGATTCCACCGTCCGAGGAATCGGCTTCCCAACGGCCTGGCACTGTCGTCTGGGGGAGTGTGGATCGGGGTGGGGAGGACGCTCAGGTATCTGGGGGTCACCTTCGACTCGGGTCTCACTTTCGGGCAACACCTCGCGCTCCTCGGACCGAAGATCTGAGCCGCGAGAGCATCGTTAGGGCGCATGATGCCCAACGTGCGGGGTCTGCGGGCGAGGGCCAGGTGATTGTACGCGACGGCCGTCCACTCCGTGGCTTTGTACGGAGTGCCGGTGCCGGCCGAATCGGTGGTGGCGTCGCGGCCGCTTCGCGAGAGCCATCCAACTCCAAAGGACGTCTCTGAACAAGGCGGTGACGGCGTACAAGGACGTCGCGGCGGAGGTGGCTTGCCTTCTGTCGGGCACTCCCTCGCTCGATCTCTTCGCGGTGGAGAGACTCGTCCTCTATCGCCAGCGGGGTCGCGGCGGGCCGAAGAGAGCCCGATTTCGCAGGGAACTTCGCGATCGCACGGTCCGAGCGTGGCAGACATGCTTCGACGACGGGAGAAAAAGATTCGGCGGCGAAATCGTAGTCGCCCTGGGCCCCCGAATTGGGGACTGGGTGAGGCGGGATTACGGAAACATGACCTATCGTCTCGCTCAGGTCCTCAGGGATCACGGCGTGTTTGGCTCGTACTTGGCGCGCATCGGCAGAGAGGAGACGACGGAGTGCTGGTTGTGGTGCGCCCGAGGACGACGTCGAGCACACGGCCGCGGAATGTCCCTCGTGGGACGAACACAGGCAGCAGCTTGTCGGAGTCATTGGACCCGACCTGTCGATCCACAACCTCGTGGACGCGTTGCTTCGCGGACCCCGGGGATGGTCCGCGATTTCGCGATTTTCGGAAGTGGTCCTGCGGGCGAAAGAGGACCGAGAACAAGAGCGCGAAAAGTCCGGAGTTCGTCGTCGCATGCTCCGGGCAAGTAGGGTTAAGATTAGGATTATAAGAGAAAAAGAAATCTCATTGATGAGGAAGGAGAGGAAGAAGAGGAAGAGGAGGAGGATGAAGGAGTGGTTCCAGACCTTCGTCATCGGTCGAGGGAGAGGAAACGTCATCGTCGTCGGAAGGAGGAGGAGGAGGACGAAGACGAAAATGCTGACGACAATGGCGTCTTTGATTAGCGAGGTGCGGCGACGAACGAAAGCTTCGTCGTCTATTAGTCTTCTTTCGAATTTCTAGGAGATCGGCGGTCCCAGTCGGTCTCCTCTATCTGTCTTGCCCTCATTTGGTCTTTTTACCCGTTAAAAGAGAATGCGGTCAACAAACGTCTTCACTGTCTTTTTTAATGTATCCTTAATTCAGATGGCAAAGTTTTAATTTAAATCCTCCCTTTCGGCCGTATTCTCTGGAAGCAGGCGAGCTTTCCGTCTCCATTCCCCCCCCCCAGCGAACGACCGGAGGACACTCCCGAAAGGGACTGCCAAATGTCTTGGGAGATGCGTTCTCATCTTTGAGGTGAAGACGGAACGAAGATTAGGGTGGATCTCCCCATAAGTGAATCGCGTGGAACGGTAACGTTCCGGCTTACCGGAGAGGGGAGACTGAAATGTAAGTTCTACTCCCACGAGCATCTCCCCCCTCTTCACATAAGCCACGCTGTTTCGACATGCCCAGGAGTTTTAATGGATATGGGTTCCCGGTGAGGCTTTCTTTACATCCATACCGAGCTTCACACTCCCTCCGTAAAAAGGAGGGGTTAGTGCGTAACCGCATTTCTCCTGGGTCATCAAAAAAAAAAAGATTGAGGCTGAAATGCGGGTCATACTCCTACGACCACCCCTCCTCTCCGAGAAAAAAGCGCAGTAAAGCGCATCCAGGAGTTTTCGTTGGGTAATGGCCTCGCCTGAGTCCCACACTCTCCCTGCTAACGGGTTGGGAGGTTAGTGCAAAATGCTGCATTTCTCCTGGGTTAACAAAAAAAAAAAATAGAAAATGAGATAAAGAAAGAGAGTGAATGAAACTTATAGAGAGAGAGAGAGGGGGAGAAGATGGCTGTCTAATGTAGGTAGTAGAACGTTTTAAAATTTAAAATAAAAAAATAAATAAATATAATTAATTAAATCATTTTATTAAGGTTAATCGCATTCTCCTTACCTCCTATTTTCCCTGAAAAAAACCGGGTTAAAAGGATTAAAAAAGGTTTTAAAAAAAAGGGGGTTAAGTATCATTATTATTATTATTAAAAAAACTTTTCGTGTGGAAAGGTTTACACTTTTTCATCCGTCGTCTTCCTCTTTATTTAAAATTTTTTTAAATTTTCCTTATCAGTTATCAAACAGTTCTTTATTAATTCTTCTCTCTCTCTCTCTCACTCTCTCTGCCTCACAAACTTACTTGTAAACATTTATCAGCTGACTTTCCATCTCTCTCTCTCTCTCTCTCTCTCTCTCTCTCTCTCTCTCTCTGATATTGTTAATTTATTTTTTTTTTTGTTTCTATTTTATTTTTAAGTAACAAAGGTTGTTGCTAATTTTATTCGTTTTATTTTTACTTTTTCCTCCTATTTATGTTACATTTATATTTATAGATATTTAATTTGAAACTAAAAATAAATTATTTTATATAAATAGTCGTGTCACTAGTTTTTGTTTTAATAATAATAATAAGAACGATTAAAATAACTGAATCAGTTGGCATGCATCATTACGTCATGTCAACTTATTTAAAATAATTTTAATAAGTTTTATTTAATATTTTAGTTATAAGTTACATAAATATCAAAAGTTGTGTAATTTAGTATAATTTATTGTAATATAATAAGTTTTTTATATTATTTGATTTTTTGTTTGTACTCCTGATTTTAAGTGTGAATCCATTGATTGTGTGTTATTTTACACCTCAATTTTACTTATGTTAGCCTGATACATTATAACATATTTTGTCAATAAAAGTATTAAAAATATTCCATTGTTTGTACCTTATTTTACACCTTCATTTTCTTAATTAATTAACTTAGTAAGTTAACTAATTAAGTTAACTGCCGCGCGCGAAAAAAATTAACCTGGAAGAATTGGGAATCGGCTCCCTCAAAATTCGCCCGTCAGCAGCGGGAGGGCGAGTCATCGAAATACGGGGGGAAGATAAGGCGGCCAAGGCGGCGGAGCTGGCCGCAAGAATCGGAAGAAAGCAGAGTCGATGGGGGTCACGGTCACCTGTCCCGCAAAGAGAGTCGACCTGCGCATGGATGGTCTTTGCGAGTCGACGACGTCGCTGATGATCGCAACGGAATTAGAGAGGGTAGGGGGGGGGGGTGCTCGCTATCGACGTCTCGGTGCGTCTCCCGACCAGCGGAGGCGCACAATACTATTCGTCAGCGTACGCATCTGTCCCGACTGCCGCCGCGTCCGTGCTCCTGGAGGTGGGCGTGGTTGTCGTCGAGTGGGTGCGTGCGAGGATGGTCCTGCTGCCAAAACGCAGGATCATCTGTGTTAGATGCCTAAACCCGGGACATTTAGGCTCGCGTTGTCCCAAATTCAGAGATAGGAAGGAAACGGTGCGGGGACGGAAACGTTCGTCCGATTCCCATGTCCGGGGACTTCAACGCGAAAGACACGTCGTGGAGAGTATTTACCTGCAACGCGCGCGGCCGACTGCTCAGACAGTGGCTTGACGAGGCTTCATCTTGTGCAACAAGAAAAGAGGGAAGACGTGCGTGCGATCCACCGGCGGGTTCACGATCGATCTCACGGTTTCGTCCCACGCGTCGGCGGAGCGGGTCTCCGGATGGAAGGTCCTCTCCGACTTCGAGTTCCTGAGCGACCACGCTTACGTGGCGTTCTCGTTCGGGGCTCCTCGGAGCTCGGAAGTAGCGGCTTCCTCGTCCGACTGACCTCGCGTCGTCCCACCCAGGTGAAGCCTGAAATCGTTTGACGAAGAACGACTCGCCGTTCTTCCTCTTGTGGCCTGGAGAAATGAAGTTGCTCCAGGCGCGATAAGAAGCGTGCACGATATGACGCGGGGAGTCCGGTACGACTTACAACGGATCTCGGACTCCTGCAAGAAGAGGGTTGGTTCGCGCGTAAAGACGCGGAAACAGTCAAATTACAGGTGGACAGGCGAGATAGGAAAGTTGTGGAAGGAGTCCTGCCTCGCACGTCGCCGATTCATCGGCAGAAAAAGGCTTTTGATAAGACAGGGCGGATATTACGAGAACATTGTGAACGACAAAGTACTCGCGAGTTTTAAGGCGGAGTGAAGGGCTTTACGGGTCCGGGTTCGCCGAGCGATATGAAGTTCCAAGGAGGCGTGTTGAAAGGAACTCTTGCGCGAAAAAGGATTCGGATCCGTGGGCTCTCCCGTTCCGTTTTGTGACAAATAAACTGAGGGGTTCGTCGGGACCGATGACGGCCGGCATGACGGAGGAGTTTCTCGCAGAATTGATCGCAGAGCTCTTCCTTCGCATCAAACCGTTCGCGTTCTCCCGGCGGATTTCCCTCTCGACGAAAATCGCGACGCCGTGACGGAAGGAGAGGTTCGCCTCCACCTCAATGCGGCCTCGAACGGCGTGCATTACCACATTCTCGGCGACTCCGCGGGAGTGCTGACATTTCCGACACCGTGGAAGGAAGCGAACCTCGTGTTGCTAGACAAACCGGGTAGGATCCGACGACGCCGAGTGCGTATCGGCCGTTTTGTCTTCTCGACGCGGAGGGCAAGTTGTTTGAGCGCGTGATCGCGTCCCGAATCGACGAACACTTACGATCAGGGGGAGGGAGGATCAACCTCTCTCCGAATCAGTACGGCTACCGAGCGGGCGGTTCGACGACCGAAGCACTCGACCACGTGTGCGCCGAAATCCGGCAATCTGGCCACTCTTCGTCGGGGCGGCATCACAATCGCCGTCTCAGTTGACATTAAAAACGCGTTCAATTCTGTATCGTGGTCCGCGATAAGGAACGGACTGGCGTCCCCGACTACTTGACATCAATTATCGGTTCCTTCCTCTCGGAGAGGAAGATCGTGTACGAGAAACCGGACGGAACGACCGGAAGGGCGGACGTGTTCTGCGGCGTGCCCCAGGAATCGGTTCTAGGACCACTCCTGTGGAACATCCCTACGACCGCGGTTTCACCCGGACCGTTCTTCCCGAAGGCGTATCGTTGACTTGTTACGCTGACGACACCTTGCTCCTCGAGACCGGTCGCGGGTGGGTGGAGGTTGGCAAACGCGCAGAAACGGGGCTTTTCGCGACGGTGGAGGTTATCCGGGGGCATTGGACTTCGGGTGTTTCTACCGAAAACGGAAGCGTGCAGGTTTCATCGTACCCGAAACCCGCGACCTTACAACATTTCATTAAGCGTACACAATGTGAGAATCGGCACGGGAGGCTCGCTTAAATACTTGGGTTCGGTTCTCGATTTTGGTCTTTGTTTCGGCGAACATCTGGCGCACCTCGGACCGAAGATTCGAGCCGTCACCGCAACGTTAGGGCGCCTGATGCCGAACCTGTGCGACCGGGTCAGGCGCCCTTATACGCGACGGTCGTCCACTCCGTGGCTCTGTACGGAGTACCGGTGTGGGCCGAATCGGTGGTGGCGTCGCGGCCACTTCGCGAGAGGGACATCCAACTCTAAAGGACGTCTCTGAACAAAGCGGCGACGGCGTATAAGGACGTCGCGGCGGAGGTGGCTTGCCTTCTGTCGGGCACTCCCTCGCTCGATCTCGTCGCGGTGGAGAGACTCGTCTTCTATCGCGAGCGGGGTCGCGGCGGGCCGAAGAGAGCCCGATTCCGCAGGGAACTTCGCGATCGCACGGTCCGAGCGTGCAGGCACGCTTCGACGACGGGAAAAAACGGTACGGCGGGGAAATCGTCGTCGCCCCCTTGTGGGACAGTGGGTGAGGCGGGATTACGGAAACTTGACTTATCGTCTCACTCAGGTCCTCATGGATCACGGCGTGTTCGGCTCGTACTTGGCGCGCATCGACAGAGAGGAAACGACGGAGTGTTGGTTCTGTGGTGCGCCCGAAGACGACGTCGAGCACACGGTCGCGGAATGTCCCTCGTGGGACGAACACAGGCAGCAGCTTGTCGGAGTCATCGGACCCGACCTGTCGATCTGCGTTGCTTCGCGGACCCCGGGAATGGTCCGCGATTTCGCGATTTACGGAAGCGGTCCTGCGGACGAAAGAGGACCGCGAACGCAAACGTGAAAAGTCCGGGGCATGTCGTCGCATGCTCCGGACAAAAAGAAAAAGAAAACTCTTAACTTTTACCCTTTACAGGCGACGACGGTTAGTCTAAATCCCCACCCCGATCGCATTCTCAGAAAACGCGAGTTTTCCATCTCTTTCCCCCCAAGCGAAGGACCGGACGACACTCCCGAAAGGGACTGCCGAACGTCCTGGGAGATGCGTTCTCATCTTTGAGGTGAAGACGAAACGAAGATTAGGGTGGATCTCCCCATAAGTGAATCGTGTGGAACGGTAACGTTCCGGCTTACCGGAGAGGGGAGACTGAAATGTAAGTTCTACTCCCACGAGCGTCTTCCTCCCCTCTTCCCGTAAGCCATGCTGTTGCGACATGCTCAGGAGTTTTAGTGGGTATGGATTTCCACATTAGGCTGTTTACATTCCATACCGAGCCCCACACTCCCTCTTCGGAGGGATTAGTGCATAAATTTGCATTTCTCCTGAGATATCAAAAAACTCAATGTGACAAAGTGTGAATTTCACTTCTCCTGTTCCTGGCCCCTCCATAGATGTCAGTCACTGGAGCCCAGGAGTTCAGGAGATAACTCGTTTCCATCAAATAAGATGGTCTCGATAAGACTTACAAGAATCGTTGTGATGTCGTACGTTATAGACGTAACCTATTCATCAGGCATGTAGCATCACTGATATTCAGGCATTTATTCCTTAGGGATAAGGGACCTGAAATAAATGTTGAAAAACCTCCGACACAAATATTAAGACGAATTGTTGTGATTATGAAAGTGAAATAATAATAATAATAAAAATTTAAAAGAGTGCACACACTCGCAACACGTAGTCTGCTTCAAAGTGATTCAATTTGAATATTATTAATTTAATTACATAGTAATTATGATTATTATTATTATTATTATTACTATTAAATTTTTTTTTTAGTTCAAAATTTAAATTTAAATTTAAAAAAAAAACAAAATATTAATAATAATAATAATTATAATTTTTCTTGAAAACATTATTATTATTATTATTATTATTATTATTATTATTATTATTATTATTATTAATATTATTATAAATTTTCGTCAGCTGTACTTAATAATAATAATAATAAATAAATAAATAAAAACGAAACTGGAGATAAGTTGTCTATTATTTCCCGCCATTTTGTTTTATTTTTTTCCTTTTGTGTTATTTGTTTTCCACTTTCTCTCTCTCTCTCTTTCTTTTCATCCAGGGGTTTTTTCATTAAAACCTGGAATCCGCCAACGCAAATTTTCTCCCACGTATTTTTCCGGGATGAAAATAAAATAGAAAGAGATGATGATAATGATGATGATGAGAACGTCAACGTTTTAATTTTTATAACAACGAGACTACGACGCATGATAAAGTTTTTCCTCTATTTCTCCCCCCCCCCCGATTTCTCCCTGTGAAATATATTATTATTGTTATTATTAGACAAATCTTTGGAAAATTCATCGGCCTAAAAATAAAAAAAAAACAAAACCGCAAATAAAAATTTATTCTATCGGTAATAATAATTCCAAACAAAATCAGGAATGAATGAATGAATGAATGGATGGATGGATGGATGGATGGATGAATGAATGGATGGATGAATGAATGAATGAATGAATGGGCGAACGAATAAATTACGAACAATAATTAAAACGGTTTTCAATAATAATAATAATTTTTTTATTTCGTTTTCCTCGTACGATAAAAAAATCGAATATACTTTATTATTATTATTATTATTATTATTATTTACTTAAAACAAACGTTTGTTGCATTGTTGGTCGTACAGAAAAAAAAGGTTGAATTATATTTAAACGGGAAAATTCTCAATAAATTTTCCATTTGTTTTATTTAATAAAAAATAAAAATCAAATTATCAACTTTTTGTTCGTATAAAATAGAAAAGTAAAAAAAAAGATTCAGATACTGAATTGACTTTCGTTGTTACTACACATATATATAAATTAAATTTAAAAAAAAAAATTTCCCAGAATTTTTTTTAATTTTTATTTTTTTCCACGTAAACGACGACGACGACGCCATCTTTGTTGTTGTTTTTTTTTTAAATTTTAATTTTTAATAAACGAAAACAATTTTTTATTTTTTTTAAAGTTAATTGAATTTTTATTATAAAAATACAAAAAATTATTGGTTTTTCGAAATGTAAATAAAACACGATAATAATAATAAGGAATAAAAAAGTTCGTTAGAATTTAAATTAAAAATATTTATTATAATAACGTCATTGAATAACGGTTTTTTTAAAGTTTAAAAAAAGAATGTTCTGGAAATTTTTTTTTTAAATTATTTAAAATTTTTTTATTATATATAATTTAAAGAAGAAACGATTATTATTATTATTATAATTGGTTATCGAAGACGTTTAAATAAATAAAAAAATTTTATTATTATTATTATTATTATTTACGTAGCCTAATTATATAGCCTAGTTACACGTCAATAAAAGGAAAAAAAAGGTCGAAAGAAAATTTTTGTGTCAAGTTATTTTTTTTTTTCTCCCTTCAGGTGAGAAATCAATGTGTGTCAATAAAATCAAAAGGTTTTATCGAATAAAAAAAATAAAAAATTTTTAGCGGGAGAAAAGGAAAAAAGAAAAGAAAAGAAAAGGAGGAAAGAAAATGTGCAGTTGCAAAATGGAAAATGCAAGAAAATTTTTCTGCAGACGCGAAATAAAAATAATAATAAAAAAAAAATCTAAAATTAAACGTTCTAAATTAAATAAATAATTCTTAAAAAGAAAATAAAAAATCTATAAATAAATTTACAAAAACAAAATCATCATCATCATCATTATTATTATTATTACTATTATTGTTTTTTTTTTATTATTTTTTTTAAATTGCGACATTTTCGTGTCTACGGATTTCGATTAAAAAATAAAAATAAAAAAAATAAAAAAATTATGCGAGAGTTAAACGAAAATGGGCAAAAGGGGGAAATGGCTTTCCATAAATTCGAAAAGGGGTTGTCAAGGGTCCGAGTACCCCAAGTCAAGTCTGTTTCTTGAAGAAGATTTCGCTCCGGCTTCGTTGCACAGGTAAAGGACAGGTACGATAATGACGTCCCGTGTCTGTCTATTTCGGAATAGTAAAGAGGAGAGGAAGGTACCTGACGATGGGTCGTCACTGTCTATCCAAGAACCTGCTCTAAAAGTGGAATTGGGATTCTTCCTGTGGGGTCTCTCACTGTCGCGGATGTGAACGGAAAGTTCTTGCTCTGAACTGGGGTTGTAACTGAGGTTGAAATGCAAATTACACTCCCACGGAAATCCTTCCTTTTCTGACCCTTACGGTAAAATGTTTAGAAGTTTTATTTGGCCAGAGGTTAAGTCCCACACCCTCCCTACTCTTCCGGATGGGGGGTGGTTAGTGCAAAATGCATCTCTCCAGGGTTAACAAACAAATTATTAATTAAAACAATATTCCGAGTTTTTTTATTTTCCGGTGAATAAAACCGGAAATGAAAAAGTTATCATCAAAAATAAAAAATAAATTAATTGAAAATTTTCAATTCTTAAAATAACCGTGGAAAACGCAATCCGCCATTTTGTTTTTGTTTTCCCTCCCCAACAATCCCTCATACCCTTTCTTTTTAAATTTCGCTCGCTCATTTTCACCTTTAACCTTTACTAATTTTTTTTTTTTTCGATCCCCGGGAGAAAAACTTGTTAACTTTTTCATTATATTTCGCGTGAAAATTTTTTTTTTAACGGAAAAAAAAATTTTCCGGTAGAAAGAGGAAAAAAAAAATGACCGTTAACGTTTTTAAATTTTATTTATATAAATAAATTTATTGCATTTCGTCGTTGATTATTTTTATTTTATCCGTTTGTTTGTTTGTTTGTTTGTTTGCTCGTTGCAAAAAAATCCTTGTTTTAATTTTATATTTACGTAATAAATTTTTTGTTTATAAAAAAAAAAAAAACGACGCCATGTAAATTTATTTTTTAATTGAAAAAGGAATGAACGCGATCCGCCATTTTCTGTTCCCGCGCCATTTTTAAAATCATTCGTAACGGTTAATAAATTAATTTACGAGTGAAATTTTATTTGAAAAAAAAAAAAAATGAAAAAATTTGGGAGGAGGAGGAGTGGGGGGCGTATCGAATAATCGGAAATGACGTATTAAAATATTTTTAACGTATTATTAAAATAATCGAATCGATAATTTTTAAAAAAAAAAAGTTTTTTTTTTTTAAAATTAATTAAGTTCTTGATAGACATGATGACAAAATAAATAAATACATAAATAAATAAATAAATAAAAGTTTATTTACCTTTGAACTGATTTCACGGTAGAAAAATAAAAAAAACGGTTTTTTTTGGGGGCAGGTTTCGCAACCACGTTCTCGAATTAAATTTAAAAAAAAAAAATTTTTTTATTTTTAGAGTTTTTAAAATTAAATTTTTTTGCGCGCGCTTTTTTTTTTTTTTGTAAACTTTTTAATATTTCGAATTTATTACGTCGACAAGAATAAATTTTAAATCTTCTTCTGACACGATTAAAATTTTTTTAGACAAAAAAATGGAAAAAAGTTTTAATCGTAAATTTTATTTATACTTAAAAAAAACGGAAACGGAAACACAAAAAAAAATTTATAAATTTATTATTATTATATATATATAAAACCACCCCACCAACCATCGAACAAAATCTGAATAAAACAAATTTTCTTTTTTTTTTTTTTGTTAATTTTAAAAACTTTTTCGAATTTATTCTAAAACCACGTTTTCTCTCTCTCTCTCTTTGTTCCTTAGAAAGAAAAAGTTTTTCCATTTCTTTCTTTCTTTTTTTTTTTTTAAAAAAGAACTTTAAATGTTATTTATCGTTTTCACTTTTTTTTCTTTTTTTTTATTATTAAACTTTTTTTGCAAACGCAACATTTAACCTTTGACCTTTTATATTAATAAATTTAAAATGATATTTTTTTTTTTTTTTTTTTCGTACGTTTGGAAAAAAATGAATGTTTCGAATTAAAAAAAAAAAACGATCGATAAACGGTAAAAAAAAAAAATGAAAGAAAAAGTCTCCCCCCTTTTTCACGGAAGAGTAGGGAGGGAGGGAGGGGGAGAAGGGGGAGAGAGAAAAATAAAATTGAATAAAAAATAAAAATATAGAACTTTTATTGAAAACTTGTATAAATATATATATTTATATATAAATAAATAAATAATTTTTTTTTTTTTGTACAAAATAATATTTTTCCTTTTTCCGATTTCGCGCACGCGCGCGCGCTCCTTTCCCCTCATACCTCCGCCATCTTTTCTTTTTTTATATATATTTAAAGGGAAAAGGAAAAGACACTGGAATTCGAATTGTAGACCCATTTTTATAAATATATTTGAGCACGTTTGTTTGTTTGTTTGAAAAAAAAAGGGAGCGGGGGGGGGGTTAAATTTTTAAATTTTGAATACCTCAAATACCCTCATAATTATTATCTTGATAACTTTCGCAATTTGATATCCAATCCCAAATTCTTTTTGTTATTAAATTTTGATCGATTTTAGTTTCTAAACTGTAAGTACTCGAAAGTCTTTTACTCCTACATTTACCATGTTGCGATTGTTGCGGTTGTTCACTAGAATTATTTTCAAAATTATCTTTATTATGTGATTTACTCGATGGAATGGCGGGTGACGACGTGGAATTAGATAATTTTGACGTGACCCAATTATCTTTTAAATATTTAAGAGTTTCCGTGACGGGTGGTCGTTTTTCCGGATCGTTATCAAACAAACGTCTGAACAGTCTTAACAAACGTATTGAAAATTTTTTAAAATTTCCCGGCATTTTAATAGTTCTCCTTTGTTGCCATTTGAAAAATATCTTATATTGTGGATCTAATATTTCGTCTGCTTTTTCCCAAGGCGGACAACCGGTTAAACAAACGAATATAACGATTCCCAATTGCCACGTGTCGTTCGAAGACACGCAATAATATTTTTCATTTTTAACAATTTCGCATACTTCCGGGGGTTGAAATGACGTCCAACAGCATTTACCCTTCGATACTAAACTCCCTTCTTTTCTCGTCCAACCGAAATCGCATAATTTAACTTTATCCATGTTTTGTTCGAACACTAATATGTTTTCTAATTTAATGTCTCTGTGTACTAATTTTTTCGAATGAAGGAATTCCAATGCTGACGTTATTTGTTTTGTTATTTTTTTACACTGTACTTCCGGTAATCCTCCGGCTTTCACAAAACCCGATAAGTCACCCAATGGTGCATATTCCTGAGCATACGTATAACAATTATTGTACAGAAAACAAACGGAATAGGAAGACAATATGTTTGGATGTGGTGATAAATGATAATTATAATGATATTCTCTAAAAAAGTCTTTCGACGTCGTCAATTCTTTATGAATTTGTTTGAGTACGACGGTTGTGTTTGTTCTCTTATGTCTGACGAGACTTATTTTAGCAAAATAACCTTCTCCTAATGTTTTTATGACGTCATATTCTTCGTCGAAATTTATTTCTTCCAAATCGACTTCTAATATTCCATGAATTGTACTATCTTTCTTTTCTCTACTCTTCATTCTGTAAACAAATAAATAAAAAAAAAACCGTTATTTTAAGGGCATCCAACATAACCTTTCTCAATCATGTACTATTGCACGTACACACACACGCACGCACGTGTTTTCTCGATTACGTAACTTTTTATGTCACGTGTTTGTTAAAAATTAAATTATATTTAAGCGTAACGACAATATTAAGGGTTTTTGGATGTTGGCCAACCTGTAAATGGATCATTGTGTTTACATTATTCTTCCATAAAAAATATTTTTTTTTTTTTAATCGCGACACGAGTCACGTCGTTTTTCACGGCCTTCTCGATTCGTAATCAGTCTGATAACAAATATCACGTGAATCGCACGTGAATTTATAGAAACACACAAATGATAATAATAATAATAATAATAATAATAATAATAATAATAATAATAATAAGAATAATTTCCCGGGTTTTTTTTTCGTTTGAAAACGAAATCGTTTTTTTTAAAAATAACTTCTGGCATTGGAAAACATTTTTATATTTAAAAAAAAAAATTATTATTATTATTAAAAAAAAAAAAAGAAATAGAAAGAAAATTTAAAAGAATTGATTGTGTTTTTTTTATTTTTTGGAAATTATTATTATTATTTTTTTTTTTTTTTGGTTATAAGGTCAAGAATTTTTGCCAAATTACCGTGGAAGAAGAAAAAAGTTCTGGTCAAAAAAAAATTTTTTTTTTTTTTTTTTTTTTTTTGTAAACGTATGTCAAAAATAAAACATTTTAAATTTAAAAAAAAGATGATAAAACCGAACGCCCACAAATATTATTATTATCAATACGTGCATACAATATTATTAATAATAATAATAATAATAGAGTTTCCCAACAACGTATTCGACCTTATCAAACGCTAATAATAATAATAAAAGTGGATAAAATTTATTTAAAAAAATTAGGACGCGAACTACGGTTAATTGAATCGCAAGGTTTTATTTATTTATTTTATTTTTTTTTATTTCGCGATCAACAATAAAAACAATAAAAAAAAAAAAAGATGGAGACGGATAATAAATAAATAAATAAATAAAATAAACATATTGTTTTTTTTTCGTACGTTGTCGGAGTCGATTTTTTAACGACGAACATCATCATCATCATCGATTTATTCATTCGCGTAACGTTCGTTCGTTTCACGTTTCTTTTTTTTTCCGTACCTGCGACAAATTTTTCTCATTTTCGCGACAATTTTCCCCCGCGATATACTCCAATTTCATAAAGAAACGGCTCGATTGCATATTGAGTGCGTTATTTTTACGTAACGGTTTCCAAATATTTAAAAAATATAAAAAAACGTCGTCGGATATTTATAGAAATTGTAAATAATAATAATAATTAATATGGTTTTTCCAACAAATTTTCCGTTTATTATGACGGGAAAATTATTTATTTTGTTTATTTACATTTTTAAATAAATCATTCGTTTTAAAAAAGTTGCACTTATTTATTTATTTATTTATAATGAGTTATAACGGTTTAAAATTTCGACATTCGTGACGTTTTACTCCACGTAAATAATTATAATGAATGACGTCATATGAAAAATTTCGTAAAAATTTTATATTTTAATTTCGAGAGGTTATTTTTTTTTAAAAAACGATTATAAATTTTTAATTGATTATTGATTGATTGATTGTAAACGTCGATTTATTAATTGTTTACTATTTTAAAACCGTTTAAATAAATAAATAATTGAAACGTTACGTGTGAGATGCATAAAATTATTATTATTATTATTTATACGTGTATCGAAATGTGGTCTCGATGATGAGGAAGTTACCGTTGTGAAATTTTGTCTAATACCACGACATAAATTTTATGGAATAATTTTTTAAAATCAAGGGAAAATTTGCAAAACAAACTGTTTTTGTTGTTGTTGTTGTTGTCGTGAAAATAAATTAAAATTTCTTTGTTTTTTGATTTGAAAAGAAAAGAGAAAGAAAAACATTTTTAAAAAGAGGAAAAACAAACAAGAAAATGAGAAAATTCGTCGCCGTAAAAAAAAAAAAAAAAAAAATTACTACTACGAGTGCCAAAAATAAAAATTTTTTTTTAAGCTTTGTATAAACTAAACAATGGGT
Source organism: Pediculus humanus corporis (assembly GCF_000006295.1). NCBI lineage: Eukaryota > Metazoa > Arthropoda > Insecta > Psocodea > Pediculidae > Pediculus > Pediculus humanus. The sequence goes on along the minus strand of NW_002987868.1, from coordinate 48,468 downwards.
TATTTAAAAAAAAAGGAAAACTTTTTAGGTTTTTCCATTAAAAATTGTATAAAACTTTTCTTTTTCCTTTTTTATTTTGTTACGGTAATAAAAAAAAAAGAAAGAAAGGGTGGGGGGGGGAAAATTGAGGTGTGTAATTTTCGGACAATGTTAATTTTCCTTACCGAGATTTTCTTTTATTATTATTATTATTTTATGCAAACCGATGACGAAATTTTAAAAAATTATTAATAACGTGAATAATTTTTTTTTTTTTTAAATAATGACGAAACCGTAAACTTTCCCCCCTCCCTCCCCCGCTCCCACTTTTATTATTACATAAAATTTTTTTCTGACCGAAAAATTATTTTTAGTTAATGATTAAATATATAAATAAATATAAATATATATAATTTCACAAAAATTTATTTTTAATACTCTCGCGATCCCCGAGAAAATTTAAAAAATACTATCATTATTATTATTATTATTAAACGAAAAATCATTTTTAAATCGGACGTGAAGAAAATCACGTTTATACCTATTTTCTTTTTTTCTTAATTTAAGAAGATTTATTTTAAATATATTTAACTTATGAACAAATAAAATTATTTACGATTCACGGTAATGGAAAGTATACATTCTGTCGCGAATTATAATTATTCTTTTATTTGTTTTTTTTTTTTTTTTAAATAATAATTGATATGTGACGTGTGAGCAGAAGAAAAATGTAAAAAAAAGTTCAATGTTCCGATGAGACCTTTCGTAACCTTTCCTTACCTTTCCCCCCAACCCTCCCCTTCCCCGAGTAAAAAAGATTTAAAAAAAAAAAAAAATTTTTTTTTCGCTTCAATAATTTTTTTTTTATTCGTTACCGTTTTTTTTCCTTTTATCGTCTGCTTTTTTTTTTTAATCGAAACAAAAATGTTCTAGAAGTATCGGTTTGATTGATCTCCCATAATTACGTAATAAAGTCCGTGGAAAAAAAAAAACAAAATGGGAAATGCGTGTATAAAAAAAATTTTCATCACGAAACCTCTTAATTTTCTCTCTCTCTCTCCCTCTCTCTCTCATTTTTTTAAAATCATTTAAATAATCATCATCATCATCATTATCATCATCATCATCATCATTCGTAAATAATTAAAATTAATTAAAAAAATGAAAACTTTTCCTGCAAAAAATAAAACCCGGAAAAAAAAACAAGAAAATTCCTTTTAATTGTTCTCTAAACGAACGAAAATATTATAAAAAAGAGAGCTGAGGAATGACGTCATACAAGAGAGCTTTGACGTCATTCATATCGATTCGTTTTCGATTTCACGGGCTTTCAATTCGCCTCTTTGAATTTTCAAAAAAAAAAAGATTTAAAAAAATCGTCTTCGTTCGCGTCGTCGTCGGTTTACGACTCGTGTCAGTTATAATAATAAATTTTTTAATGACGTCAAATGGTTGAGAAGCTTATTCCATCTTTCTTTCTCTTTTTCTTTTTTCTCTCTCTCTCTCTCTTTCTTTTTTTTAAATAAAAAAACAAAAGAAAAAATAAATCATTTTGTATTCAATAATTTCTTTTTTTTTTTTTTATCGCCTGGAAATTATTTTTTTAAATTTATTTCTCTCGTTTCCGATATGACGTCATAGAAAATAAAAACTCTATCATCATCATCATCATTTTGCATGAAACCGATTTTCCGAAAGGCGTTAATTTAATAAAATTAAAATTAATTAATTAATTTAAATAACAGACATTTTAAAAAAAAACAGTCAAATCAGCAACTTTATCAGAAAAAAAAACCGTTGAAAAATAAACTAATAATAATAATAATAATAATAATAATAATAATGCAATAAATAAACCGTTGCATGTACGTTTATTATTATTATTACTATTTTCGTTTACGTAAAATTTTTGGCAAATATTTATTTATTTATTTATTTTTTCTTACGTGTGAAAATCATAAAATAAATCGTTTTGAAAACGTTTAAATAAATAAATAATTGTTTTTTGTTTAAACCTCAATTTCCAGGAAATGAATCGTTTTCAAATTTTTTAATTGTAATATTATCATTATTATTATTATTATTACTTACTAATTACTCCCTCGACCATTTAAATAAAGAATTTCGAAAACGTTTAAGATTTCTTATTTAATAAAATTTTATTAAACCGTGAGTAAATGATTAAAATGTCATCACAACGAATTTTATTTATTAATTAAAATTATTTTCCGAGTAAAAAATTAATCATTCATTCATTCATTCATTCATTCATTCACTTCCTATTTAATAATTATTTTATTTTATTTTATATTATTATCGGGTAGTAATATTATTACCTTCGACAATCATCGTCTTTAAATTAAAAAACAAATTATTATTATTATTATAAACGTGTAAGTTAATTTCAATATGGCCGACTTTAAAAAAAATTTATTAACTTTATTAATAATCATCAAAATTATTCTAAATCCCCCTTCCTATTATTATCATTATTATTATTGTCACCATCGTAATTTATTAATTTACTTATTAACGTCTTTTTTTAATAAACAATCGATCACTGCTAGTAATAATAATAATAAATTAATCAATAAAAAGTTATGTTGGAAAAGCCAATACTTGAATTATTAAAAAAAAATTTTATTTATTTATTTTTTTTTGTAGAAAATAAATTATGTAAATAATAATAATAATAATAAGATAGAAATAAAATTTATTAATCGATTAAATAATGCTAATAATAATAATGATGAGGATGATATTATGTAATAGTTAAAACCGTTTCAGGTAAATCACGTGTTTTAATTTCGTTCCCGGGAAATTCAAGGTTTTTCCTTTCTTTTTTTTTTTTTTATTACCGTTAAAAAAAAATTTTTTCTTTTCGAATTCTGTGTGTGTGTGTGTGTGCGCGCGGTGCGTGTATGCGTAACCCATTGAAAATTAAAAGTTGTGTGATATTTCACGATTAACACAATAATTTCGAATCCCTATAAAATTATTTATTTTTAATAATATAATAAATAAAATTAAAACAAAAACAAAATCGAAACTTACTTTTTTGTTTGTTATCGTCTTTGACATAAAATGATAAATTATTATTATTA
>NW_002987868.1:37731-44889 GCF_000006295.1 Pediculus humanus corporis | reverse complement strand
ATTTGACACTGGGGGACCGCCAACAAGATTCGAGCTTATATATTCGCGCCTCCGCCTTTTCCCGTTTTCGTTTTTCCACGGATTTTCGCTTTCTCTCTTTTTCTCCTATCTCTCTCTCTCTCTTTCTTTCTCTCTTTTTTTTCTGTCGGTTTTTTATTTCGCGTGAAAACATAAAAAAAAAAAAAAGATTTTTTTTTGTTTTGTTTTGTTTTTTTTTTTTTATTTATTAATAATTATTTATAATTACAAGTGAAACGATAATTTTTAAATTATTATTATTATTATTAATTTATTAGGTCAGAGACACGATTGTTTTATGCTGTTGCTGTTGCTGCTGTTTTTCCGGTAGTAGGTACGTATTATTTAAAAACTTTTTTTTTACCTTTTCCGGGGTGGGAAAATTTTATTATAAAAGTATGTGTCGATAAATCGTTAAATCCCTCATTGAAAATGACAAAAAAAAATTTTTTTTACAAAATGGCGACAAAATTCCCTGGTAAATTACATAAAACCAATTTAAATTGCAACAAATTTTCTCACGTTCTAAATGTGAAAAAGAAAAGTCATTTAAACCTTTCTTTTTTTTTTTTTATTTCCAAAATAATGGAAAAGAAAAGACATTAATTCGTTACGTGGGAGTAGAAAAAAATAAAAAAAAATTCCAAAATTTTTTTTTTTTTATTCAATGAAATGAAGGTTTATTATCATTATTATTACTTTATTTTTTTTTGTTATGGTTTATCAATTAAAAACTTTTTTAAGTAGGCGTAAGGGAAGTATATATATATATAATTAAATTTTAAAAATTATGTCAAAGGTGGCAGGGGATAAATTTTCCCACCCCCCCTTTTTTTTGGGCGTGTGAAAAATGTGGGGGAGGGGGGGCGGAAGTATAATAAAGTAAATGATATTTTTTTTGCATACATAATAATAATACCTATCGCGTTTCGATTAAATTTCCGATGTTAATAATCTATCGCCCCTCAAAAGTACCTGGAAAAGTTTTTCCTTCTTCTAGGTAGAGGGGAGAGGGTAATTGTTTTTAAAAAAAACGAGAAATGAAAATTTTCCAACGCCGTGATTTTCGTTAAAACGTAAATAAATAAAAAAGAAATTTTCACTCAATAATAATAATAATAATAATAATAATGATAATAATGAATGATATTCGAGTCCGGAAAAATTCTACGAAATGATTTTTCTTTTAACATAAGTTTTAAAAAAAAAAAATACGTCAGCAACGGGAATTTTTTTTTTTTTTCATTTTTCGTTTGTTTGTTTGTTTGTTTGTTTGTTTGTAAACCTAAAAATCAAAACAAAACGTTCGTTAAAAATTTAAATTTATTGTTTTTCATACATTTTAAATCATTTTAAGGAGAGAGAGAGAGAGAGAGAGAGAGAGAGAAAGAGAGAAAATTAATTTTCTTTTTCTTTTTTTGAGAGAGAAAAAGATACTTAATGGAAAAAAAAAATAAACAAAAAAACGCGCGAAAATTTTTAAAAACAATAAATGAAAAATTTAAAGACACGTGGAAATAGAACAACATGTCGGAAGTAAATAATTTTTTCAATTATTTTTAAAATTATGCCTTTTTGTGTTAACCCATCCACCCTTTTGGGTACTTCGTGACACGACAATAATTTTTTTTCATTATTATTAATTTTAACGGGGAAAAAAAAAAATTTTTGAAAATGAAAATGAAAATTTTCATCACGAAAACACGAACGACGAACGAATTTATTAAATGATTTAGTTAAATAAAGATCAATGACCTTTCCTGATAAAAATTTTCTAAAATCATCATCATTATCATCGTCATTATTATTACAAATTAAAATTTAATATGAAACAATGTTTACCCTTTTCTTTTCATTTTCCTCCTATAGGAACTATTATCATCACCATCATTATTATCATTATTAAAACTATAACCTTTTTCATACCAGAAAAAAACAACAACTAAGAATGGTGACTATGAAAGAGAGAAAGAGAGAGAGGGGTGAGAGGGGTGAAAGGAATAAAAGACAAAGGTTACGGGGATGGTGAACATCACAAGTATGACGTCACGAATTAAATACCAACCACGTGTAAAAAAATTAAAATGGCGTTTTTTTCGTTAATGATCGAACGTCAATCAAACCGTTTGTTTTTTTTTATACGCATCGAATAATCGGCCATATTGAAAACGACAGAAAAAATAAGCAACAAGTTTTTTTTTTCACTTTCTCTTTCCATATATACATATATAAAAGCCGAAGATAAATAATAATAATAATAATAATAATAATAATAATAATAATAAGTATTTATTTTATTGCATTCATTGTTAAAAAAAATTTTTTTTTTTTTTTTGCTTTCGAGATTGGGGTCAAAAAAATTCATTTTTCACGGAAACGAACAATAATAATAATAATAATACTTGAATATTTTATAGCGTTTCAATCAAAAAGAAAGAAAAGAAGAAGAAAACATTAAAATCATTTTAAAGTTTGTAAAAAAGAATAAATTTTAATAAATATATACATAAATTGACATGCAATCGTTTTTAATTTTTTTTTTTTTTTTTGCTTCTAATTATAAAAAAAAAAAAAAATTTAAAGTCAATAAAATTTCTTTTTTTATGCTTTTTCATGTCAATTTATTAATAATAAGAACAAAAAAATAAATAAATAAATAAACAAAATTTTTTTTTGAAAAATATTATTATTTCGCGTCAAATTTATCATCATCATTATTATTATTATTCATTACATTGATATCCATCCAATGGTCAATAGAATTATTTAATTAAACGTAAACTAACCGAAATCATCATCGTCATTATTATATTTTTATTTAACAAAAAAAAAATGAAGATCAAAGACTAAAAAAATTCTTTTCGACTACTTCCTGTCAGTTATTATTATTATTTTTCAACGCAAGACGGATAATTAAATTTTAAAAAATAAAAATAAATAAAATAAACATTTATGTATATATATAAATTAACCGGAGAACGACGTTATAAATTATTTATTTATTTATTTATTTGCGGTTATAAAAAGTTGAATTTTATAAAAGAACATGAATTTTCCTAACATCCGGTACAACGTACTACCGGTCGGTTGTAAAAAAAAAAAAGTAGTCGTAATAATAATAATAATAACGATATAAAAATGAAAGTTTATAAACGTGAGAAAGAGGAGGAGAGGGGAGGGGGAGAGGGGGGGAGGGGAGACCATTCATCCATCCATCTAGACACAATAAAATTAATTTCCATGTTGGCTATAAATCCGTTAATTTTTATTTATTGCCAAAACAAAAAAAAAAAAAAAAAAAAAGAAAAACTCAAGCCAAAACCCGAAACGACTTCCACGAACCTTAAGTCAACTCACTCATGTAATCCAATATTATAATTTTATATTTTGGATCATTTTCAGAAAATAAATTAATTCATGATGAAGATTAAGATGAGCAAGAAGATGAACAAGATGAAGAAGAAGAAGAAGAAGAAATCATTTGGCATTTGACACAGACTCAATGAGTTCATTCGTTTACATAAAATTCACAGGTAATTATGTGAATCATAATTAAACTCACGCATGTTTATTTATTACCCTGATCAAATTGGCTACCCCAAAACATAGCCACCTGATCATCGTTTTATCTACAGCAACGATTACGTAATTTTTTTTTTTTTTATTATCGTATCGTAAAAAAAAAATTAATAACATTTGCTGCATCTTATTGTGTTATTAAAAAAATTAAAATACATAAATGACAGATTATGTGTGCCAAAAAAAAAAGTAAACTTCCTAGAAACAATAATTTTTCCATCTTATTAAAAATAAAATTAATAATAATAATAATAATAATGATGTTATTGACTTTAAGTAAATAAATAAAAAAAAAAAATTTTTATTTTATTTACTTTTCTTTTGTTTATAAAATTTATAAAAATTTAAAAAAAAACTTACGTTTCGACGTTCCTTATGCGAATCCATTCCATTTCGTTACGGAAAATCTTCTGCTTCGATTGGAAAATTATTACGGATGTTAAATTTTTCATTTTCCTACATCCGTTATGAAAAAAATGTGTCATCGACTTTGTCGTCAATGATTTTTGTCTCATCTTTGGGAAATCTTCTAACACGTGCCGTCACTGAAAAAAAAATAATTATTATTATTAATATTAATAAAGAGTAAGCGTGTGAGTCAAATTATTATTATTATTATTATTATTTGTCAAAATGATGATATAGTTGCTATAACATCATTGATAGGAAATTCATCTGACTAATCTGACACGAAATGAAATAATATTATTTAAATTGATTCCAATTAAATTTAATTTTTAAAAATAAAAATGTCGCATATATTGACGTAAAACCGATTTCCCAGTAGAAAACGTCGTGGAAGAAGAAAACAAAGGAAAACTGGAAAATCAATTTCAAAATTATTATTTTTACTTTTATCATTTCATTGAAATCTTAAAGCCCTTGACCGGAAATTCAATGATTTTTTTTCCCCGTTTTTTTTTATTTCGAACGTAAATATTTTCTCGACAAAATAAATAAATAAATAATTGTTTGTTGTTACCACCTGGCGAAAATTTTGTGCGTGAGTGTGTGTGTGTGTACGTGTGCGTTCATTCAAGTTCAACAACAAAAAATTTAACATAAAAACATTCGCGCGTAATTAACTGAAAGTAAGAAAAAAAAAAAAAAAAAAAAAACTTTACATGCCCACGTACGTAATTTTTAAGTAAAATAAATGGGAAATATTGCAATAATAATAATAATAATAATAATAATAATAATAATAATAATAACGATAATGAATAAATTTAGGTCAGTATTTAAGGTTTGTTGTACAATTGTTTTTTTCTTTTTTATAATGCCAAACGTCGAACGGGGTGCAATTTAACAGTTAAAAAAAAAAAAAAAATCTGCGTAAAAATTGGACGAAAATCAAGTTTAGTCAGAGAGAGAGAGAGAGAAAAGTGTTAACGAACTTAAAATTTTCAATTTCCCTGACCTTGAATGTCTGATATTGCATTTATGTTTGTACGTATTGTTCGATTGTTGTTTGTTATTGTAAAAGAAAAAATTGTTTTTGTTTTGTTTTGAATTTTTAGTCATCTTCGACCTTCTAGAACAAATTGCATATATATTCAAAGGATTTAAAAAAGTTTTCATAAAAGAAAAACTCGGTCAAAACTCCATCGTTGTTATTAAATTCAAAAAAGATTCCAGAAAAGTCAAATCAGCATCAAATTGAGAAATTTTTTTTATCAAAACGCCACCCTCAAAAGTAATTGATTTGATTAACCGAGTCATTTCCTTTTTGAAAATGTTATGACGCGTGATGACGTAACAATCAAGCAAACGAATAATTGTTATAATTTTTTTTTTTTTTTTCAAAAGTTGCAACCCCGAATTCGATCACGTGATTATAATATTATTATTAATCTCAAATTCTATCATAATCTAACGACAATTTTTATAACAAACCAAAAATGTAAATTTATTTTTAAAATAAAAAAACAATAAAAATAATTTGAGAGCGTTAGTTGATGACGTCTAATAAAAAAAAAAAAAATGGCGGAAAAAAGAAATTTTTCTTTTCCAATATTAAATACGATACGGAAAATATAATTTTACGTAATAAGAAATTTTTTTTTAACAGGTTTCGACACCGTAAATAATTTTTTTTTTTATTTGGCGACAAATTACATAAATAATTTCACATCATTATCAGTTCAATCAACTTAATAAATATTTTTGTAAAAAAAAAAAATTTTTTTTTTTTTTTTTATTATTTGTTCGTAAATCAATTTTGTTACAGTCAAAAAAAAAAAATTTTGTTACACTGACCCAAAAATTTTGCCAAAATCTTATTTCCTGTTCCAACTTTAAAAAAAATTTTTTTTTGCTGCGGTTGTTGTTTTTGTTTTGGTTGTTGTTGTTGTTGTTGTCGTAGAAGACGATTAAAATAAATAAATAAATAAAAATTAATTTAATTAACCTTGAATCGAATTCGAAAAATTCTTTTTCTAACGGTTTTTTTTATTTTAAATTTCGAATTTCTTATCGAGGCGTTCTTTTTATTTTACCTTTTTTTTTCTTTTTTTCCTTTTCCTTTGTTTAAATACTTATAATCCGTTTTTCGATTGTTCTTTCTTTTTTCAATAATAATAATAATGATATGAATGTTAAAATTCTCAGATTTGATTTTCCTTCGGTTGAAAATGAAAAAAAAGATGGTGATGATGATGATGTTGATATCGAATAAAAAGCAATAATTCAAAACTAATTTTCTCAGACCGCTTTCATTTTTTATTTATTTTTTATTTTGTAAAAAAAAAAAAAAAAAAAATTAATGCCAAAATTTTACGCAAATCTGATTCCAAGAAGTCTGATTCAATAATTGTCGTCTCGTTAAAGATGATGAAATTTTTTTTACAAAAAAAAAATTGTCACTTTTTCAAATAATAAACATTTGTTTGTTTGTTCCCGGAGGACATTTTTGTTCTTCGTCTCTCGCGAATCGATTAATTATGTTTACAAAGAAAAAAAAAACCTTGTGGATTTAACCGTTTCCGAACAAAAAAAAAAAAACAAATTAAAAACGTTACCGTTTAAAAATAAAAAATCACTTACTTTCGTCTCCTTACAAAACGTATTTCACTTACCGTGATCACGTGATCGATTACGTAGATGAAAAAATAAACCAATCAAAAAATTACTTTTTTCCGGAAAAGAAGTGATTTGATTGGTCGATTTTTTATCACCTGACACCTTGTTAACAAGCGTCGGAAAAAATTTTCTTTTTTTTCTTTTACCTACGGCCATAAATTCAAATCGTTCTCCATTTATTTATTTATTTATTTCGTTAAAATATTTATTTAAATGATTATAAAATACAGTTTTTCTTTTTAAATTTTCTTCTCGTTCTCCATTTTGTTTATTTATTCGTTAATTATTATTATTATTTTTCTACGAAACTTTTAACCGCAAAAAATACGTCAATGGTTTATAACCGTCGTCTTCATTTTTTTTTTTTTTTTTTTTTTTTACCAAAATTAAATTTAGGTTAAAATCATTTTTTTTTTAAATTTATAATTTTACCTTAGTCCTATTATTATTATTATTAATTTTATTTCTCGTCGTTTTCCC
>NW_002987868.1:35720-37036 GCF_000006295.1 Pediculus humanus corporis | reverse complement strand
TTTATGTTTTCTTTTCCACGATAAAAAAACGATGTGATATTTATGGAATTATCTAAAAAAATTTATATTTTATCTCTCTCTCTTTCTCTCTCCCCCTTCTCTCTCTTTCTATTTTCGAATTTTCCTTGAAAAACGGAAAAAAAGAAAAAAAAAAATTAAAATTTATACGAAAAAATTTTTTTTTTCTCCATGAGGTAAATAATGACGTCGTAACGAACGAACGAACGAGCAAAAAATAGAAAAATTATTTTAATTTAAAACGTTCGAACGTTTGTTACCCTTGACATGAATGTTGACTTTTGACCTTCGACATTTTTTTTTTCGGCTCCTTTTCTCCCTCTCTCTCTCCCTCCTCCCTCCTCTCCCCTCCCAATCCTCGCCCTCACGTAAATCAAAACGTCAGATATCAATTACATGACAAAAAAAAATTTTTTTTTTTTGTCGAAGGTGAATTTTTCTGGAACCGTTAAAAAAAAAATGAAGATGAAGCAGAAGAAAATAAATAAATCAAGGTTTCCAAATGTTTTATTATCATTATTATTATTATTAATTATCGGTTAAATATAGAAAAGAAATCGTTAAGAGACGTTTTAAAAATAACTTTTAATATAAAAAAAAAAAACGGATTTTTATTAGGGTGATAACGAGGTCGATAAAAATTATTTACTTAAAAATAATGTAAATATTTATATGTAAATAATGTAAACATTTTTTTCCCGTTCGAAATTAAAACCAAAAAACCCCCCCCCCAAAAAAAAAAAAAATTTAAATCGTTAACGAATAATTTGACCTTAAAAAAAAAAAAAAATGGAGGCAAAAGAATATTATCTTACCTCTTATTCTCTCTCCTTCACTTCAACGAATGATGTTCTGATCACGTGGGTGGCGTCTGCTATGATGACGTATGTATTCTGATGACGTCAGGAGGAGGTACATGTATTTTGTTTTACACGATGAAAATGAAGGCAGGCTTTGATTTGAATTTTTTTTCCCCCTTCCAGGTGAAAATAATTTTTAAGTCTAGACATTTTCAAAAAAAAAAAAACAAAATGGAATTTTATCCAACAAAAAATATAATTAATTAGATTTTTTTTTTTTTTAAACCTTGAAGAAAATTTTGTCGTTCGTGCGTGTGTGCGTACGTGCGTGTGGATTCATATGTGTTCGACGCAAAAGATTAGATTAATTATTAAATATATATATATAAATAAATAAATCGTAACAAAAATTATTTATTCTTTTAAAGTTTTTTGTTTACAATAAGAAAAAAGAAAACGTTTTGTCATAAAACGCGAGTGTTAACGGTTAACGGAGAT
>NW_002987868.1:10720-30720 GCF_000006295.1 Pediculus humanus corporis | reverse complement strand
ACGTTCGCGTTCGTAAACGATTTGTTAATTACACACGGAAATATTATTATTATTATTATTATTGTTCATTTTTTTCAAGGTCACGGTCACATAATTACCGATTTTTATGTCATTGAATTTGACCGGTCGTAGAAAAACAAAAAAAAAACCTGAACGTCGATGAACTCGAATTTAAAAAAAAAAAAAATTTTCTGTTTTTCCGAACGGTGAATAAAAATTTTTATTATTATTATTATTATTTTTAAAAAATTTTTTAAATCAATAATAATTTAATTGACCTTTGACACTTAATTGTCGTATTTTTTTATAAAAAAAATTTATTATTATTATTATTATTATTATTAATATTTCATTGATCCGAATTGTAAAGTTTAATGAATCATATAAAATCGTAATCAAGTTGTTTTTTCCTTCGTTTATTCGCATATTTTAATTTTACATATATATATATATATATATATATAAATTTATTAAAAAAATAAAATCAATAAAATTTTTTTTACTTATTAAAAATAATAATAATAATAATAATAAATCAAAAATTACTAAAATTCTCCAAAAAAAAAAAAAAATCGAAAAAGTTTTTTAAGGGCTTAAAATTCCAGATTATTATTATTATTATTCTCATTAAATTTGGTTACTTGAACGAAACAAACAACAAACGAAAATATAATTTATCATTATTATTATTATTATTTATTAAAAAAAAAGTTTCGTTGGAAACAAAAAAAATTATAATTAAAAAAACAAATTTTTGTCGAATTCCAGCAAATAAAGTTAACACGTGGTGGCGGTGGCGATGGCGGTGGTGGTGGTGGTGGTGGTGGCGTTGGCACTGGCGGAAAAATTTCAAAAAGATGCAAAAAAAAAAGAAATAATTTTATAGAAAGAAAATGAAAATGAAAAATTTGACTCTGAACGTAAAACGTTGACGTAAAATAATAATAATAATTAAAAAATCAGAATTAATAATAATCATAATAATAATAATAAAAAACGAATAAATAAAAATGATGACAATTACATTTATATATATGTAAAAAAAAAATTAATTAATTATTATTATTATTTACCATAATTACTATGATTACAACCACAAATCAAATGATTTTCTATAATAATAATTATTATTATTATTTTCAACCACAGGAACAACAGGAAAGCTGACATGGCAAAACTAAACTGACCTCAAACAAAATTATTTATCATCATCATTATTTCTTTAACTATTTTTTTTTTATCTTGTTTTTTTTTATGTTCATGTTTTTATTAATTACATTTCTAACATATATTATTATTATTATTAATACGATTCGAAAAAAAAAAAGTTTCGAGAAATTTAAAAAAATTATTTTAAAACCGGAAGTAAAACGTAAAAAAACCGGAAGTTTACGTTTTTCTTTTATTTTCATTTCGTAGTGAAGAAAAAAAAAAATTTTATTCAAGTTCAATTCCGTTGTCGATTTTTCCTGGAAAAATTCCATACGACAGACAAATAATAATAATAATTTTCCACCGAACGAAATCATTTTATTATCAAATCATATAAACAAAGAGAAAAGAAAAATTATTCGTGGAAAGGTATGAATAATATCCGACGAGAACACAACAAACAAAACTGGAAGGAAAATTCCATCGCTGGACAAAAGAAAAAGAATGAAAATTTATTTTCGTGACAAACACGATTAAATAATTGCAACAACAACAACAACAAACATTTAAAACATTTTAAAAACATAAAAACCTGTTGAACGTGTTATGAAAAAAAAAAAAAAAAGAAAAAATTAATCCATTATTTTCTTTGAAATCTTTTTCTCTTCCTGCTGCTGCTGATGCTGCAGTTCTCAATAAAAAAAAAAAAAAAAGGTTGACAAACGATTTATGAGATGAATCAATAATAACCGTGTCAAATCTTAATAATAATAATAATAATAATAATAATAATAATAATAATTCGAAATCGAATGATTAAAATAATTTTCCAGTAACAAAAAAAAAAAAATTAAACTTTTATTCTTTCTTTAACGATCCCACCTCCTCCTCCTTCCCCTTCTCCCCTCCTCTTCCTCCACCCCTTTCTCCTCCTCCTCCTCCTGGCAATGATTTTAAATCATCTTCTTATTATTCTATTACAAAAGATTTTCTTTTAATTTTTTTTTTTTTTAATTTTCTCGGCCATTTCTTACAAAAGAAATTGTATGTCTTATGTTAAATTAATTTAATAATATATATATTTTGTACTTCGTATTGACCCTGACATAATTGACCTTTTGTGCTTGAAAAAAAAAATAATATTGATTAATTGATTAATTTTTTCTCTACGAGATATTTAAACAAATAATAATAATAATAATAATAATTTAATAATTAATTTTTAATTATTATTAAAATCCTTGATAAATTCCAACATTTAAATACAATTGAATAGTTAGCTAGGTATACCATTATACCATATTATTATTATTATCATTATTCGTTTCTTCTTACGTCCTACCTTTAAAATAATACAATAATATTATTATTATTATTATTTATATTATTTCTAAAAAAAATTGATTTAAATCGATAATCTATAAATAATCAATCGTTTTCTCCCCATTTGTACCCGACGATTAATTAAAGACTGTGAAATATTAAAATTTATTTAAAATAAATAAATAAAACAATAAAATTTTTTAGAAAAAAAAAAAGAATCCTTTTTAATTATTTATAACAAACAATATGTGCAAATAAACAAACAATAAAAACAATAAAACAAACGTTAAAAAGTTTATAATTTATTTTTTTTTTCCTTCCTTCCTTCGTTTTCCTTCCCTCGTCACGTTTTATTGATTTTTTTTTTTTTTTTTTTTTTTTATTAATTATGGAAATTTACCCTTGGCCTAAATAATAATAATAATAATAACCCTGCTCAAGTGTAAAAGTGTAAAAAAAAAAAAAAAATTTTCAATTTAAAACAAAACCGTTTCTTTTATCCATCTTTCGTATTTAGGAACGTATGTGTAAACCCCTGGAGATTTTTTTTGTCCGCAACCTATTCCATAACTAATAACACCGACTTGATACCATTGTCCTTCTTTTTGACATACCAACGGTCCCCCACCGTCACCCTGTCAAAAAAAAAATAATAATAATAATATGTAAATTTCCCCCTCACACACATCAACCTACTCTCTAAATCTACATCTCAACACACACAAACTTTTACACTCGGTCAAAGTTTCACTTTTAAATTTCTTTTGAAAAAAATAAAAAAAAATATTACTCACGTCGCAAGCATCTTGCCCTTGAGATCCGGCGCAAACTAAGGTATCAGACAATTTATATTCAGGTCCGAATTCACGCCTTAAAGAATCTTCGCAAGCGGATTTGTTCCACAAAGGTACAATTATTTCTTTTAATACATCCGAATATCTGGAATCTAAATATCACAAACAAAAAAAAATTACACCTATGATTAACAAAAACAACAAACAACACAACCTGAACAAAAAAAAAAAAACAAAACCTTCGTTTGTTTTTCCCCAACCCGTTATTACGCATTTGGATTCCAATGGAAAATTCAAATCGATTTTAGGTAAACAAACAATGTCTATGTGAGGCCTTTGTTTTGCCGGATATTGTAATTTTAAAAGTGCTATGTCGTGTAATAAAGTTTCGTTATCGTATTTCGGATGTAATATTATTTTTCCAACGTTTCTATCTTCGTGACGTAGATTTTCATTTGTTTTCGTCACGTCGTATTCTCCCAAACGTACTTTGAGTTTCGTCCGTGAATTTCTGGAACTGGAATTTTTTTTTGTGATTAAAAAAACTACGGAAAATTTTCACGTTTACAATATGAAATTCGGAAAAACTTACAAATCTTCAACGCAGTGAGCAGCCGTTAAAACCCAATATTCATCTATTAAAGTACCACCGCAAACGTAAAAAAAACCTGGTTCTTCAACAATGGCGACCTGTAATAATAGCAATTCCTTTAATTTTCTGACACCATTTTCAGAAATAATACCTGGTACCCGTCATTCACATTGAAATTTCGATACCGTTTCTAAAAATCGGTAAAAAGAGGTAATGACGTAATAAGGGAAAAGTTTTTCGTGACCGTTTTTCTCCATTATTGGAAAGAACAATAACCGTCAATCAAAAACCGTTAAAAACGTTTTTTTTTTTTTTTTAAAAAAAAAGAACGATTTAAAATGACGATTGAAAATAAAAATAAAAATAAAAGTTGAAATTTTGCGAAAGTCGTGAGAATAAAAATTTATATTGAATTATGTGGGTGCATTGAAAATGTGTGTCAAAACAAGAAATTAATGTTTGTATATTTATATATATATATACTTAATCTTAACGTTATGTGAGAAATTTCGTTTGTTGTTATTTCCACCATTATTATTATCATTATCATTATTATTATTAAAAAACCAGTTTTTTAACTTTCGTTTTCTTTCTCGTTTTTTTTTTTTTTTATTTTTTTTTCCGTCAAATTTAATCTTTAAATAGAATTCATATTATAGTATTAGTAATAGTAGTAGTAGTTGTTATTGTCGTGATAATAATAATAATAAAAATAACCCCCCCGCGTTGAGAAAGTTTTAACGGGGAGGGAGGAGGGAAGAAGGGGGAGGGAAACATCCGGAATTTCTTAAAATTTAAATATCGTGAATAATCGATTGATTAACGTTTCAAAAGTGATTTCGGTATTGTACGAACGGTATTTTAATAATAATAATAATAAATGATGATGATGATGATGATGATGATGATGATGATGATGATTAG
Source organism: Pediculus humanus corporis (assembly GCF_000006295.1). Classification (NCBI taxonomy): domain Eukaryota; kingdom Metazoa; phylum Arthropoda; class Insecta; order Psocodea; family Pediculidae; genus Pediculus; species Pediculus humanus. The sequence continues at coordinate 25,935 of NW_002987868.1, read as the reverse complement.
GGTGGTGTAAACGTACGTGCCAGGGCCATTCGGAAGGATCAGCAAAACCATCGCGACCGCTGTCGTAACCTTTTAAACCGCATTTCGGTTTACCACGAATTGGACGACTTTGAAAATTAACACTTTGTGCCGATTCGGATATGAGACAACAAACGTTTGTATCCGACAAACCGCAATAACTGTACGGATTTCCACCTCTGAAACAAACAACAACAAAAATCTATTAATTACCGGGAAAAATATTCATTTATTCGAAAGAAAAAAAATTAATAAATGACGTCACATGACGAATCGTATATAATACATAATCATCAACCACATACATACATAAATGCATATAATTATGTATGTTTGTATATACATATAATTAAAATAAATATATTCAATGATTTGGGTTTTAAGTTATTTCGTAAAAAAAAAAAAAAAATTAATTACCAAGCAAAACTAGAATTTCTACCGACGAAGATGGTGACGAAGATGACGAAGATGGTGACGATGATGATGATGATATGTATGTGTGTGTGATAATGTTTATAATGACATTAATACATTCAATAATTGCGAAACAAACAAAAGAAACTCATTGAATTTCTTTCCCTCTCTCTCTCTCACTCTCTCTCTCTCTCTTTTTCTCACTTTGTTTCGTTTAAGCAAAATAAAAAATTTGTTTTTCTTTTAGTAAAATTTAATAAAAATTTTTAATTAAAGGTTTTTAGTTAAATTACCTTGACCCTCCGCTCCCTTCTCTCTCTCCCCCCCCCCGGGGGTAATAATAAAAAGGTAACGAATTAATAAAACTAAATTTTATTAATATAAAATAAAAAAATTATTAATCGCAATTCGAAAAATACTCTTGGATGCCTTTTTATTATTATTATTTAATTTTTTTTCGGTGTCCCCCTTTTATTAGTAAGTAATAAATAAGTAATAAATTACCTTGTTACGCATGACCAATATTCCATACAATCGCAATTATCTCTTTTACTAGCAGACGTTATTGACGTGATACGTTGACACAATGTTAAATTCCCGAAGAATAATAACATAATAATAATAATACTTTTAACGTTATTAATAATATTTTTTACGCACCGTCCTAAAAACAAAAATAAAAAATATTAGAATCAACTCGTTTTTTTTTTTTTTTTCGAAAACGATCAGATAAAAATAAATACTAACTCATTTTAATAGTAATTAATAAATTATTATCACAATATTTTTAAGAAATAAATAAATTAAATTTTTTTTTTTTATTTATTTACTAATAATAATAACACCATCCCTTCCAGTTATTATCAAAGCACCGACTGCGGATTTCTTCAACTATTTGATTCGTTATTCGTCTTTTTTTCAACTTATCCATCCCTTCTCTAAATATTTTTTCGTCGTTATATTACGGACTGGCTTTTATATATTAATATATATTAATAATAATAATAATAATAATAATAATATAATCGATTCATTCAATTCCTTCCTTCTTTCTCTTTTATTGTTTGTTCTTATTTCGTATTTTTTGCAAAGCTATTAAAATAAAATAATTATATAAGAAATATGGCCGCCAATCCATTATTTATTGTAATTATAATAATAATAATAATAATTTTTTTTACGATTATAAGTCATTAAAATTGTACTTTTCTTTTTTTTTTTGCTCTTAAATTACTTAATCGAATTTAGGCAATATTTATTTTTTTTTTTTTTGTTGTTAAATCTTCATTGTTAACCTTGACACTTGTTTTTTTTTTTTTATTACAATAACAGTAAAATTTTTAAATAAAATTAATTATCAGTGTACTTCATAATATTTATTTCTCTTATTTTTTTTTTATATTTTACGATTGTGAAATATGTATGATATACGTTGTTTGCTTTTTTCCAAACATAAACGATTTAAAAAATCCGAATCGAAGGGATTCCCATGATGTTCCCAATGAAATAATTCTGATATTTTCAACGCGGATTTGATTGTTTTATTATAAATTCGACAACTTTTGTTTTCGTCATCACCATCATCCTCTTCTTCCTCTTCTTCTTCTTCTCCACCGTTATTGGGAGCTGGAATTTCTCCTTGTCCTGTACAATCGCACGACAATGAATCGTGCGTTAAGCAATCTTTAATATCTTTCTCTTCGCATGGGAAAAAAAGTTCTTTTAATTCTTCTTTAGATAATTTTATTGATTTATTACTTTTTGGATCGACTGTACCCTCGCAAAGACCTTGTTTGCTTATTTGACGCTGATAAATTTTTTCTTCTATTGTTCCAGTCGTCAAAAGCCTGAAATTTAAAAATGATCATAATAATAATAAAAAAAATACTTTAAAAAACACAAAAAATAGAGAAAAAAAAAATAACCTGTATATAAAAACGGGAAACTTTTGACCGTCTCTCCATATTCTGGAAATCGCTTGAAGATCAGTTGCTGGATTCCAGTCTGAATCGAATAGTATGAGCCTGGAAGCGCCGGTGACATTTAAACCGACTCCTCCAGCTTTTGAGCTCAATAGAAAAATAAATAAGTCACGTGACGTATTAAAATCTTCTACGATTTTATTTCTTTGTGCTGACGGCGTGTTACCATCCAAACGACACGTAGAGTAATTGAGAACGTGAAAAACTTTTTCTAAAAAAAAAAAAAAAAAAAAATAATAATAATAATATTAATGATTACACGTGACCAAATTATTTTTTCTATTAATTATATTGTATAAATAAATATTTACCCAATAAGTTTAAAGTTTGTGTTGCATTTGAAACGATTAAAACTTTTTCTTTGACTGACGTCATTTGTAATTCTTTTAAAAAATTAACGGTTACTTTTAATTTTCCGCTCGTGTCGATATCGATTTTCTGGAAAAAAAAAATAAATAAATAAATTTATTAATGATGATCATTCGTGTAATTTTTTTTTTTGTCAGTCGATATTTAAAAATAAATTTTTTGAATAAATTTTACCTCCAAGTAATTATCGTCTTTATTCAGTAATGACGGATAATTACAAATTTTTTTTAATGATGTTATAAGTTCAAGATGAGACGATCCTTCAATAAATTCTTCACTTTCCTTAGCGTTTAAAAATGAATTTACCAATGAATTATACATATTTCTTTGAGGTTCTGTAATCTTACAAAAAACTACAATGTCATGTCTGGGAGGTAAATAATTTTTTAATATGTTTCGAGTTCGTCTCAATAAAAATTTGTTAATTATTTTTTTTAAATTAATAGAACGTTCGTTTCCCTTTTTAACAACGTCTTCGTTCGAATCGGGTTGACGAGAGGCTATTATCGGATCTGCAAATTGAATTCGAAATTGCGATGGACTCCCTAAAATATTCGGATTGGCAAAATCTATAAGAGTGTACAATTCTTGAAGGTCGTTTTGTAGCGGAGTTCCAGTTAATAGAATTTTTTTTTTACAATTTAATTGATTAAGTACTTGAGCCGTTTTTATATTTGAATTTTTTATCCTGTGAGCTTCATCACACACTAATAAATCTACGTTGTGCTCCATCACGTTATTCACGCACCTGTTTTTAAAAAGAAAAGATAAATAATTAACACTTATTAAAATTTTTTTCCCTTTTCAAAAAACATACATAATACTTATTCGATAATTGTACCTGATTAACATTTCATATGAAATAATCACAACAGAGTGATATTTTATTTCAGATGGTTTATTTTTTTGATTAACAACATAAGGAACTATTTTAACTCTTCCAAGCCATTTGATAAATTCATTGTACCAATTCATAATCAAACTTGTGGGTGTAACGATTAAAACTCTTTTTATCACAGGTTTTTTATTGTAAGGTCCTTGTTTAAGCAAAGTCCTAAAGAAATAATGTAATTATAACTATTATGTTACTCGAACATTCCATTATCAATTTTTAACTGTGGTAAAAAATTTTTTTATCACTTTACCAAATTAATGAAATGCATTGAAGAGTTTTTCCAAGGCCCATTTCATCAGCTAATATTACTCCATTATAATTAATATCTTTGTATCCCATAATGGATTCATATAAAAAAATTATTCCTTCAAGTTGATGTTGTCGTAATTTTTTCGATAATGATTCTTCTATATACACTGGAGTCACCTTTGCACCTGACTGGTTAAAATGCCACTGATGTTCGGTAGTGGGATTGGGTAAAGGTATACCAGCTTCAAAACATGATCTGGGAGTTTTAAATTTTTTATTAGAATTGTTAGATTTAAGGATTTTAGGAAGTTGTGGAATAACTTTTTCATTATTTTCTTTTATCGATAAATTTTTTTTTTTACGATCTTTAGTTTCAACTAAATCTAACAACTCGACTTCCTTGCTGCCAATGCAAAATCTTACACCTTCTTCAAGTTTTCGAGCTTTACTACATTGTGCTTTACCTAATATTAAAAATTATAACTGTTATTGAATTTTAAATATTAATTAAATAAATTTTGTTTAAATAATTAAAAACCTACCAATAACAACCCCATTTTCATCTTTAAGTGTAACATACTTTGATCCGACTTCTAAAATACCATCACCTTCCCAAGTTTTATGTTTTTTTTTCGTTTGCTTTCCATAAACTACATTATATACAATTTCACACTGCTCACTATTTTCAGGTATGCATATCGAGTTAGAATCAGTTATTTTATTTTGTTCTACTACATCTAAAGTATTGGTATTAATATTAGAGTTTTTAAAACTATCATCTTCAAAAAAATCGTTTTTACTTTTAACGGAAGTAGAATCTAAATTTAACAGTAAATCAAGCACGCTTTCGGTACTTCGTTTGCTTTTATCATTTGAATCTATAGAAAAATTATAAATATTAATAAGAAAAATCTAATTTGAAAAAAAAAAAAGTGCCATGAGACAAAATTATTATTTTTACCTGGAGGATTATTATTTTTATTAAAACTAATTATATTTCTACGTATCGGCGAAGTGTTTGTTTTAAATGAAGGTGCTTGAGATTTCCTCATAACAAAACCAACAAAAAAAATTCAAAATGAATACCTTAAAAAAAAAAAAACATTAATTTGCTATTATAACTATTTGGCGGCACTAACAACCATTGACAATTTAAATGTGATTGGTTAATGTTCGACACTGTTCGTGCCACTTTGTCTATTGACCCGACAATTTTTACGAATTATATAAACATTATACACTTCTAATTTCTAATTACCTAGATTAATTTTTCATTAATAAAATTTATTTGGTACACTTAATAATTTAATTTTTAAACATTACCCACAACTAACTTTCTTAATCTTTATCATCAATATAATATTTCGATAATTTCAACGAAAGGAATTCAAATTGAAAAAAATGGCGGTTATATAAAAACAATTATATTTAAAAAAAAATTCGGCATGAATAAAATTTTCTTTTTTTTCTCATATAAAAAAAAAAGAAATAAAGTGATCACGATGAAATCACAAGGAATGATGTTGGGATATTTAGAATTTCGTAGTGGAATCGGCCTAGAAAATTTTAAAAATCCTTTTAAGTATAAACAATTCCATATGAGACTACATTAAACACGCGACATTAAACACTCACCCACTAATAGTTAAAATTTTTTCGCATCGATCTACCATACGAATTATTGTAATTATTATATCCTCTCCTAAAGTTATTAAAACCTATAATCATAAATAAAATATAGGGGAAATTAATCTTTTTTGAATAAACTTGGAAACTCGACAACAGTAAGACAACAGTAACAATAATAATAATAATAATAACCTTTTTTAGGCCTCGCAGCGCTCATGGCTAAATTTTCTAAATCCGGATCAACGTTTTGATTGGCTTCCCGTAAAACGGATATTAAATCTCCCGCTTTGCTCGCATCTTCATCCGTGAGAAAAGTGTACGACGTTCCGGTCGCGTTGTGTCGTCCCGTTCGTCCTATTCTGTGAATATAATCTTCCATATTGTTAGGATAATCGTAATTAATGACATACCTAATATCGGAAACGTCTAAAAAACAAAAAATTTCCCTTTTTATTAATTTAAAAACAGAGGGGAAGGGAAGGGAAGACAAGTTCATCTTGTTTCAAAACTTTTATTAGTAGTTAGTTGCAATGTTAATAATGATAATTTTATAATTTATTTTGTTGTTTTTTGAGAGCGCAAATAAAATTCGTTGAATTTTCTGTCATTATTAAATAAAAAGCCTGTCTTATACTCAATGAATAAAAATAATGACTGCAAAAAAAAAAAAAAAAAAAAGAGGAAAAAAATTGAGAGAAAAACCTAAATTATACTTATTGCATTTAGCATACAGCATTTAAATTACTATTAAAAAAAAAAAAAAAAAAAAAATTAAACTACTAAATTAATAACCTCGTGATGTACTAAAAAATATATGTAACAAAACTTACTTTGAATATTATAAAATATCCAATAAACATACAAGAAGAGGCACCTCCACATTTATTTTTAAGATGTGCAATAATAATAATAATAATACGCGAGGAGTGATTTCTTTTACAGCACATTTTTTTTTTTTAATGGCAGGATTGTCTTTTAATTTAAAAAAAATCCTTGCATTTGCTGTTTTTTTAAATTTTTTAAAGCACTCGCTCTTCAGACCGTACCAAACAGATCCGCAAAAAAAAATTTTTTTTTTTTTTTTTAATTTTTTTTTTAATTTTTCTTCAGAACGTTTTCAGGTACAGCCGGTCTTTTTAAATAAAAACACACATCTTGCATTTTTTTTCGGTGCCTTTGAAACATTAAATAAAGAACAAAATAATAGTAATAATGATAATAATAAATGTAACCAACAAATTAAAAAAAAAAATTTTTGTTTTAAATGACAGAAAAATTCATTACTTAACCTCATTATAAGAAAAAAATTTTTTTTTTTTTATTTACAATCAATCATTCTTCATTAAAAAACAATTAATCAAATATGTTTACCTAAACCTCTGGCTGCTACATCCGTTGCCACCAATATTTTTATTCTACCTTTACGAAAATTTGAAAAATACAAAAAAAAATTTTTTTTTTCAAAGAGAAATTCATTCGATTGCCGAAAAATTTTTACACGTTTAAAAAAAAAAAAAAAAAACTTTTTGTTCGATAATAATACCCTTTTTCAATACGTTTTGTATTAAAAAAGAACGCCTCTATACCAAATATTTTTAATATTGCACTCTACATATATTGATCAAAGTCAATAAATTTGACTCTCAACAAAAAAAAAAAAAAGTGCTTAATTATATAAAAAAAAAAAAGTAATAATGATAATAATTACCTCGCAGAATGAAATCTCTATTTTTTTGCGTTTTACCACCGTGCAAAGAATCACATCGGTATCTGAAATAATAATAATAATAATTAAAATTAGCTCAAATCGTTCATCTTTCAGTAAAAAAAAACACAATTTTAAAAAATTATTTATTCATCAGTTCTTCTTAGAGAAAACCATCACGGTCTCAACTTCCGGTCAAACGTATCATCATCATCATCATCATCGTTAGCAGAAACAAAAAAGCATTTAATTTAAATTTTTACTCACCCGAGATCTTGGAGCCAAAAAGCAATACTATCAGATTTCTGTTTGGTTGCAGTAAAAATTAAAGTTTTAATTTCGTCTTGCTCTCCAATTTCCTTCAAAACATTCTCGAGCCTATAAAAAAAAAAAAAAAAAATAATTATTAAAAAAAAATCAACTCGAGCCATAAAATTTCTCTCGCATCTTTTCAATTATTATCATTATTATTATTATTATTATTGGTCAGAAAAATAAATCATTTTCAACATTTACTCATTCCGATAGAGCTAATAATATTCTAAACGAAACATCATTTCAATAATAATAATAATAATAATAATAATAATAATAATAATAATAATAATAAACTAATTTACTAATTGCAAATGAAGAAAATAAAAAAAAAAAAAAACTTGCAATTTTTTCTTGTCACGCTCGCTTTGACACACGTGAACAATTTGATTAATGTTTGGATTGGCCGTCAATTCCTGGGATCCTACATTTAACTGTATGTAATCTTTTAAATATTCTTCGGCTAAACGTTTTATTTCTTTCGGCCATGTCGCGGACCACATCAACACTTGCCTATCGGGCTAAAAAGAAACAATAAATAAAACGTGAACAATTTATAATTACCAGTTTATGAAAAAAGATATTTTATTATTATCCTGTAAGATTGTTCTCAACCGAATAAACCCAAATTCCAGAAAGAATTGGGAAAATAGGAAGTTGAATTTTTTTAATATAGCATCCTAATATAAAAATCACTTGCAGCAAATGTGTCCACAAATGAAGAGTGCTAGTTGCTGTATTATTTAACATTATTATTATTATTATTAATTTAAATAAATTTAACCGCGTACCCGGATTTGATCAATGATTGATCTGATTTGTGGTTCGAAACCCATGTCAAACATTCTGTCAGCTTCATCTAATACTAAATATGTACACCTTTCCAAATTCGTAGTTCCCGAATTTAAAAAATCCAAGAGTCTTCCGGGTGTGGCCACACAAATCTCGGTCCCGTTTCTCAAATGCCTATCCTGAGGGAAAAAATTTTTAAAAAAAAAAAAAAAAACGAGTTAGAAATAACAAAATATCATTATTAGTATTATTAAAATTACTGGAACGGCAAATATACCTGGCCGTATTTATCTGAGCCACCGTACACGGCTACCGATCTTATACCGGAAGCTCTCGCGAAAGGAATTGCAACATTTTGAGTTTGCTGAACTAATTCTCTCGTCGGAGCTAAAACTAAAGCTATGGGACCATCTCCTCTTTCCAATTTTGGTTGATGCTGAATGTGAATAACCGCAGGTAAAACAAACTAGAAAAAAAAAAAAACCTTATTTACATATGCATGTAAATAAATATGCATAAATAAAAACGTAAAAATTTGATAATCACCCCTAATGTTTTCCCCGATCCAGTACGAGCTATTCCAACCATATTTTGCCCACTCAGTGCTATGGGCCAGCCTTGAGACTGAATAGGCGTCGGTGCAAAATAATTTAATTTCCTAAAAAAAAAATACATACATTTGAAATTTAATAAGAATTTAAAACTTGGAAATACACATGTGAAAAAAAATTGTAAAAAATATTTGCATTTATTTGAATGAGATGTGAAAAATCAATCCCATGAGAGAAAAACAAAAAAAAAAAAAAAAAAAAAAATGCACTTTTGATATTTCACTAAATTGTCCTCTATGGCAACCAAAATAACTAGTTGCCATAGTCTACTATAGTGAAGTGTACACATACGTGTCAAAAATAAAATTTATAATATAAATACATGGAAATTTAATAAAATTAAAGTTAATAATTAAATATTATTTACATTACCTTACAATATTAATTACATCATCTGCTAATCCGGTTTCTTCGAAAGAAAAAATCGGAGCAGGACAATTTTTTCCTTTTATAACAATTTCATTTTTATTTAAAAAGTCTTGTATTTCCTGCTTAGACCTGTAAGAAATAAATAAAAATTGCATATTAATTATTAAAATACTTTTGTTTGTTCCACATGAAATGCAATCGATAAAAAAATTGTCAGCCAATATAAACTAGAACAATGAACATGATAATTTCAAAATTCACTCTCATAAGCTGAAATTTATCTGCCACAGGTGTAACGCCAGCACTTTCATAAAACAAAAGTGACAGCTGACTCCATGTGGCATTTTCATTTTACACTTATTCATACCAAATTTAAAATTTACCTTTTTAATACATCAGGATGAGGAGAATAAAAATTTTTTTCAAATGGCTTTAACGTCACTTCATCCCAATTGATTTTTCCCAAGTTTTGACCGGGATAGTCAAAATCCCTTCGATTTCCAAACCTTGGTCTTTTGGATGGAAAGTGACCATTTTCATCATATCTGTTAAATTTGGGACTTTTTTTCACACTCAATTTCCTTTTTCCTGTAAATGCCCTATAAAAAAAAAAAAAAAGTCATTTTTAATAAATGCACATGGCGACAAATAAATTTTTCATAGCAATGCATATGGTATTAAAATTAAAGGAAATAATTATGTGCCTTGTTTATGTCAGCACAACTTATTATTAAATTCTATGGAAGTAAAAATATTTACGTATCACGAAAGGGCACGTGCTTAAAAAAAATTGAAATTTATGAAAATTATTGTACGTAAATTTAAAAATAAAATATTTAGGTACTAAAACATCTACGTTGTTAAGCTATGGTAAAAGCAACGAAAATTACAGATATTTAAAATTTACGGAATGAGAAACATAATCTAAAAGAAAGGGAATTAACTAACCAGATCAATAACTGTTTAGCCACATCATGAAGACCCTCACAATTAGGCTTTACTGCTCTGGCCAGCATTCTATCTATAACAAAAAGACATTATAAATATATCGTTAAAATAACTTTTATCGTATTATATGAAATTTTAAATAGTATTGTGATTTTGTCGTTGACAAACATATTGCCAACGCTAACATATAACACGGCAATAAAGAAGGACAAGTTTTAAGAAGAGAATAGCAAGTACCACGTGGCCAACAAGAGACAACTCAATGAAGTCATAATTACATTTACAAAAAAAAAAAATTGATTCAAGAACTTGTCTGACAAACTTATGAATAAATATAATCATTCTATTATTAAATAATACAGGACTTACATTTTTAATTGCGGCCAGATCCTAGATGGAATTAGGGAATTTTTAACTGAATTCCGGCAATACCTTACAACAAGAAGTGATAAAAAAAAAATATTATTACAAAAACACAAAACAAAAAAGGACATTATCAAGCCAATCAACGTTAATAATAAAAAAGAAATTATCAAACCAAACAATAAACATACCTAATGTAAAAATTTTGAAAACACACCTCGTGAGATCACAAATCAAAAAGAGATTGAGTATGGTGCTTTACAAAGGAAATACGTCACAAGTACATGGAAGAAATAAATGATAATTTTTTAATACTAAAAAAAATGAAAAAAAATTTAAAATTTTTTTGAATTTGAAATATGCACAATTATATAATATTAAAAAATTTTAATTGATTTTTTTTAAATTAATACAGTAAATTAACAGATAAAATAAGATATTTTAGTCATTAATTCAACGAAAGAAATATCAGATTAGTACATAGTGCGCAGCAAGATCTAATTGTCTTTTGTTCGATTCCACTTCCGGTTTACTTCCTTGCCTGTAAGCCATTTGCGAAACTGAGAGAAAGGTAAATTTTAATTTAATTACTTGCCTTCTTATGCCTTTTTGTATTCATTTTTATAGCTTTCATGTTTTTTCAGCTAAGTCACATAATAAAGTAGAAGATTACTGATTTAGGTTTAAAATTTATGTCGAGTAACAGTAACTTGATTACCAGAATGTATTCCAATGGTGACGTTTCATCAGTACCGTAAGATATACTTATTTTTCTCCTTCCTATGCCTTTATTTGTGTTTAATTATTGACCCTCTTAGTGGCCTAATTAATTGTAGAAATTAACCTTTTAAAATAGTCTAATGGCTCTCATAAATTTTCATGTTGCAATTTTCTTAGAGTTAAGCTTTTTACGCTTGTATTTTAATTATGAATTTATAATGATTTTCTAGTAATATTAAATCATTCTGAAAGTACTTTTTAATTAATTTTAGGAATGGTTTTAGAAATCTGAAAAGTCCTAAAGATTACTTGCATGGTTCAAAAAAAATATTTTGGAACAATAACCAGAACAATATGAATAGTTTTCAATATCAGCAAAAGCCTTTTGTCACATATAATAAATTCCAAAAAGTACCACAAAATATGAAGGCCAAGTTTTATGATTTTAATAAAGAATCTAGATTGAAGCAATGCTCCAATGAAGATGGCAAGGAAAACACCGAATCTAGGGCTTTATTGGTTAGTTTTGTCACATTTAATTTGTTCTTAAATTATGCTTTTATTTTTATTTTTTAATAATTGAAAATTATTTTAATATTTTAGCCTTTCACCAAAAATTTTTACATTCCACATCCCAATGTATTAAAACGAACTGATGATGAAGTTAATGAATATAGAGAATTAATGGAAATAACAGTTAATGGAAAAAATGTTCCAAACCCAAATCAAACTTTTGAAGAAAGCAATTTTCCAGCTAATGTCATGGCTGTAATAAAAAAACAAGGGTAAGTTATTTGAGAGTTTGGTAATTTATTAGTTTCTTTTTGTTCGCTCTTGGAATTTTTATGAAACAAAGTTTTCGAAAGATTTAACTAACTATTTAGAAATGTTGCTTTACTCTATTAATGTAAACATTTTTTATAAAAAATATTTGTTAACTACTTATAGCTTGAGCTGTTTAATTTTTTTTGTTTTTTTTAATTCATAAAGAAATTGATTTTTACAGCTTTTTGAAACCGACTGCAATTCAAGCACAAGGATGGCCTATTGCCCTTAGTGGTAGAGATATGGTAGGCATTGCACAGACTGGATCTGGAAAAACTTTGGCTGTATGTATTTTTTGTAGCATGATGTATTTTTTTTCAAAAAAATATGTACAGGAATACATAAATAAAAATGTTTGCAGTATGCTCTACCAGCTACAGTACACATTACTAATCAAAAACCATTGTCAAAAGGAGATGGTCCAATAGCACTTGTTCTTGCTCCCACAAGGGAATTAGCACAGCAAATCCAATCTGTTGCAAAAGATTTTGGTGCATCATGTTCAATTAGAAACACATGCATATTTGGAGGGGCTCCTAAGGGATCTCAAGTATGTTTTTTTTGTGCATCTATTTAAATTTGCATTAAACAAAAAGCAGCTTTTGAAGAAAAGTGATTTTTCACTTATTTTTCAAAGTGCAATGAATTTAATGCAATAATAATGAAAGATAATTAGCTCTGCATATTTATTATATTCAGAGTCAGTCTCCTTTCTACATTAATTATCCAACTATTAATTTTTTAAATTTTCACATTAATTTAATTTTTTTTTTTGTGTGTGTGTGTGTGTATTTTGGTGATGATAAATGTTATATTTTAGGCGCGTGACTTAGAGAGGGGTGTCGAAATTGTTATTGCAACACCCGGCCGCCTTATTGACTTTTTGGACAAAGGTACTACAAATCTAAGAAGATGCACATATTTAGTTTTGGATGAAGCTGATCGTATGTTAGACATGGGTTTTGAACCTCAAATTCGAAAAATTATTGAGCAAATTAGGGTATTTATTTATTGTTATTTTCGACTTTGCTTTAAAGATTCGTAATTATATTAGAAAGAAATTTAAAAAAAAAAAATGATCTGTTTTCAGCCTGACAGGCAAGTTCTAATGTGGTCCGCTACATGGCCAAAGGAAGTACAAACCTTGGCTGAAGACTTTTTACATGATTATATTCAAATTAACATTGGATCTTTATCTTTGGCTGCTAACCATAATATCCGTCAACATGTTGAGGTTATGCAGGTAAAGTTTTAAATAAAAATAAAAAATGATTCTTTAAGAGTTTAACACGGTTTTTGTAAATAATAACGGTTATACTAGGAATGAACATTAATTTACGTAAATAAATAATTTCTTAGGACTCTGAAAAAGAAGGAAGATTAACCAACTTGTTACGAGACATCGGAGGTGATAGAAATAATAAAATTTTAATTTTCGTTGAAACTAAAAAGAAAGTTGATGATATAGCACGACTTGTTAAGCAAGAAGGATTTCCTGCCATTTGTATGCACGGTGACAAATCTCAACAAGAAAGAGATCACGTTCTCAACGAGTTTAGAAGTGGAAAATGTGCGGTACTCGTTGCTACCGATGTAGCTGCTAGAGGCAAGTACTTTTAATCTAAATAACAGTGGAAAGGGAATAAATATTTTACCTTATAAATAAATTTTTTTTTTTTTTTTGTAGGATTAGACGTTGATGACATAAAATACGTTATAAATTTTGATTATCCTAATACATCTGAAAGATTACGTGCATCGTATTGGTCGAACGGGGCGTTCTTCTCAAATGGGTACCGCTTTTACATTTTTCACCCCGCAAAATGCTCGTCAAGCTAAAGGATTGGTAGCCGTTTTAGAAGAAGCTTCTCAACCCATTAATCCAAAAGTAACGGAACTTTTGGCAGCTACCACTAAAGGCCCGACTCCCGGTATTTATAACTAGTTCATTTCTTTTTTTTTTTTAAATCGCAGACGATAATAATAATAATAATTTGAAAATTTATTAGGAAAACCAAAATGGCCTAAATACAAAGAACCTACTAATAACTATGGAAACATTAATCAAATTTGGCAACCGAACAGCCCTGTGTTACCTCAAGAAAACCATTACTCCGGAAAGTACCGGACCGTTCAAAATGAAAACGGATTTAAGGGAAGAATGCACAATAATACCGGTTCGGAAATTTATCAAAAAATTCCAACTCGTATTAGCAATTGCAACGGCAACGGCATCAACAACAATAACAGTTATTTACAGAAACCGCAAAATCTTAATTTGAATCAAGCAAACAAAAACACACCTTTCGGTCAATACTATTCACCCACGAACGATTATAGGCAGGGTAAATATTTGAAAAAAAAAAAAAAAAACATTTTTATTTAATTCAGCTCGGTACTTTTTTTTTTATTTAAAAAAAGTAAGTTTTTACTTACCTTTAAAGTCTGAGCTAATAGTAAACGCAACGCATAGTGCCTGCTCACTTTTTAAACGGTGATTCAGGTCTCCGATAACTGCGACACTTGTATTTCCGACATCTTTTCCTAGAACAATAAAAAAAAAATAATAATTTAAATTTAATTTTTATCATTTTCATTTACAGTCGGGTAATTATAAAATTTTACATCCTCAATGGCAGCATTTAATCTTATTATTTATTTTTTAAGGTCCGCAAATTAATTACGACAGTAACATATACAACAATCAACAATGCGGCGGTGGTCAAAATTTTCAAAATAATCACCGACCGCCGGTCAATCACGATTTTATGAGAAGTCAAAGAAACAATTTTCAAAACAGGCCACGAATGAGAAGGTACGAAAAGGTTTTTGTTCAAGTTAAAAATGTATGATAAATATATATAACTTTTTTTTTTTTTTTTTTTATTTTAGCAACGTCATGAAAAATCAACCCAACAACAACGGTGATATATCCATGGCGAACGGATTGAATTCGCAGCACGTTCATCCGTGGCCGACCAACGGTCAAATCAGTGCTTTGCCACCACCAC
>NW_002987868.1:5720-8220 GCF_000006295.1 Pediculus humanus corporis | reverse complement strand
TAACAAAACATTATAAAAAATTTAATTGATCTCTTTTCTTTTTTTTGAGGGGTGGGGAGGCTTGGGAGGAGGTGTTTTTTTTTTTCATTAAAAATTCATAAAATGTATGTGATTAAATAATAATAATAATAATAACAAAATGTTAATTTGCCTTTTTTTTTTTTTTTAATACGACTAGTCAGTGAATTATTATTCATATATATATATATATATATATATATATATATATATATATATATATATATATATATATATATATATATATATATATATATATATTTATAATTATCTTTTTTTTTTTCTAAATTCCACTTGGATTTGTTTAAAAGAAAAAAATATTAAAAAAAAAAAAAAAAAAAAAAAATTATTTGGCTTTTTTAATTTATTTAAATTGTTAATTTAAAATTAAAATGATGTAGTAAAAAAATAATTGAAAAATGGCGAATTCAAATTTAAAAAAAAAAAAAATAAAATTAATTTTTAACGAGGAACTTGTGTTCAAAATGATAAAAGCGAAAAAGAAAAAAATAAATTTTTTTTTCAAAAACTCAGGGTTTTGTTTAAACATTCAAATATGTGATGTATATGTTATGTATATTAATTTTAATATGTTATAAAAAATAGAAAGAGATGAAAGAAAAAGAGAAAGGCTGTTATTGTTATTGTTGTTTTCTTTTTTTTTTTTTTTTTTTTTTTATATATATATAAATTTAAAATTTAATTTAATTATTTTACAAAAATTGAAAAAAAGCTTTAAATTCACGAATATTATTATTATTATTATTTGATTTTGTTTTTTTTTTTTTTGGTAATTGAAAATAAATGATAGAGAAAAAGAGAGAGAGGAAGTGGGAGTGGGAGTGAAAATTTAAAATGAATTATTATAAAGCACGTGTATTTACTTACCTTAATTCGTGAATGAATTGATAGGCGTCGCCACCGTCGCGGTGATTTTGAACAGTATTTGAAATTTAATTAATTAATTAATTAATTAATTATTTTACCTGTAATTAAAAAAAATGTCAATAACAGCCAATAATAAAAATTTATAAGTTATTTCAAAAAAAAAAAAAAAAAGTAAAATAATTTCCGGTAGGGCTATTTGATAAAATGAAAAAAAACAACCAAAACGAAGAATGGTGAGAAAAATTTGGTTGTTTTGTGTGATTGATTGATTGATTGATTGATTGGTGGGGAGAAATGGGTTAGTTTTTTCCAAGCATTTGATTAATTACTTACTTAACATACACAAACAATTTACAATTTGAAATTATTATTATTATTAATTTAAAAATAAATAAATAAATAATTTAATTGGGTAGAGACATTTTCATTTTCATTATTATTATTATTATTATTACTTTTTTTTCGGTTTTTTTTTTTTTTTTTAATTTTATTTAAATTATTATTATTATTATTTACAAAAATAAGACTGATTTAATGCTGTGATTTACCCGAATTTAATAAATTTGTATACATATTTAAAAAAGAAAAATTTATAAAATGTTATTATTATTATTCTATGAAATCGTTGATTTTTTTTATTATATATAAAAAAAAATTAATAATAATAATAATAGTAATTTTTTTATTCTATGCATATATATATATACACACACGCAACACATATGTATATATATATACCTGTCTCTTTTTATTTTCTATCTCTTTTCTTCTTTCATACATTTTCTTTTTGGAATTTTTTTTCGTTCGAAAAACACACCAAACAACAAACCAAATGTGTAAATAATGACAACAACGAAAAACAATTTGTTTGTTGTTTGTTGTTGTTGTTGTTGTTGTTGTTTCACCCATTTATAACTGACTCAAAAAAAAGGAAAACTTTTTTTTTTTTATAAATTTGGATTTTTTGTTAGTTTTTAAATTTTTCTTTTTTTGTTCATTATTATTATTTATTTATTTATTTATATTTAAACATTATTAATTAGGTATAATAATAATAATAATAATAATACTATTAAATAATGCTTTTATAAAAAAGAATGTATGAATATTATTTTTTATTTTTTTTTTTTGGTATAAATTGTGAATGTTAAGGAAAAAATTAGACTTACCGGATATATTTAAATGGGTTAAATTTGTTTTTTGTTTGTTTCTGTTTGTTTGTTTGTTCGTTTGTTTGTTTTCCCCGTTTAACATATATATATATATCGATTAATTATGAAAAAATGATTGATTGATTGGGTGGGTGGGTGGTGATGATTGCAATGGAAAAATGGTTGTTTCACATTGCAGTCCAACATCCGGTTTAATTAATTCCGGAAGGGGTGGGTGGGTGAACGGGTGGGGGGAGGAGAGGGGAAGGAGGAGGAGGAGGAAATCAACGGTTAAAAATTTATTAATTGGATACAAAAAATTTTTGTTTTGTTTTTTTTTTTTGTTTTTAAATAACAATAATAATAATAATATATGTGATTAATTATTATTGTAAAAAAAAAAAAAAAAAATTTCAATTAATTGTTAAGACTGATAAGAATTT
>NW_002987868.1:0-5414 GCF_000006295.1 Pediculus humanus corporis | reverse complement strand
TGATTATTATTATTATTATGACGCAACGAATGATTTATAAGAAAAGAAAAGTAGAAGAAGAAAATTTTTTTTTTTTTTTTTTTTTTTTTTTGTTTGGATTTAATTAATGTTTTCAAAAAAAAATTGTAATGGGGGCGCGTGTGCGTGTGCGTGTTAATAAATAAATATTAAAATGATAATGATAATAAGGAAAAGTTTTTTCTTTTTTTTTTTAATTTGTAATTTGTAGTTGTGTAGTATCTTAAAATATATAAATAAATAAATTCATTCATTCATGTTATATAACGAATATCGATGAATACATTAAAATGGTTTTTTTTTTTTTTTTTCTATTATTATTAATTAATTAATTGTTAGTTTTTTTTTTTTTTTGCATTTCTTACATTTTGTTTAATTTGAAATATAATTAATAATGATAAAAATATATAATGATAAAAAATAAATTAGTTTTAAAGTTAGTTAGTTAATATAAATGACATTTTTTTTTTTTTTCTTTTTTTTTTTGCTTTGTCGTCGTCAGATTTGTTTTCGTGACGTCATTTCTATTTTGTTTTTATTCGAAAAGGGAAAATTTTTGTAAATTTTTTTATTTTCGGTTGCGATTTAATAATAATAATAATGATGATGGTGATGATGATGATGATAATGAAAAAACCAAAGATGTGTGGTGGATTTATTAATAAAGTTAAAAGGATTAATTTGTGGGAAAGGAAAACAATTTTTTTTGTAAGAAATGACAGGAAGAATGACATCATCAAGGAGAGTTGGAGGGTGGGGAGGGGAAAAAGATAAATTTTGAATATTGCGTTGGGTATTTTCTTAGGGAGGGGAGGAATATATATTATTTTGGTGCTAATAATTAATGTGTATAATGGAACTTAGGGGGTTGGTTCCCTTCGTTAGTGATTATTATTTTTGTAATTAATTAATTTAAGTACCTGAATATACACGAAAAATAATTTTGTAAAAGAGAGAGAGGGGGAGAAAGATGTAGGGGGGAGGGGGGATTTTTTACGTGTGTGCAATTATCTGACGACTCAGTGCCAGTATTTTCTTTTTTTTTTTTTAGGTTTAATTTTTAAGAGGATACAATTTTCATTTTTTTGTTTTTTCTTTACGTTTTACAGTTAATATAATTTAATTTTTAATTTTTTTTTTTTTTTTTTTCAATTTTTTATTTTTGCAAATAATATAATTGAAAAAAAAAATCATTATTATTATTATTATTACTTTTTTTTTTTTGTACATTTCTATAGTTGCGATAAGAATATATAAATATATTAAAATATGTTATTATTAAGTATGATTATCATTATTAACCATTTGTTCTTTTTTTTTTTTTAATTCATGATTTTAATATTATTATTATTATTATTATTATTTGAATAAAATGCTTTGTGTAAAAGTAAATTTAATTTATTTAAATTCCTTTTTAACCATTTTTTTTTTAATGATGACGTCATTAATGAGGGGTGGGTATTATTGTTTGGTGGTGGATTGGAAAGTTATGAAATTCTGGAATTGTTTGGAAACTTTAGGGGAATTGTTTCTGTAAAGGGGAAGAATATTTTTCTGTTTTGGGGGGGTGGAGGGGTGGGAAATCGATTGTTTGGGGTTGAATGGTGTGAGATGTAATGCGGAAGTAGAATCTTATAAATATTGATTACGGCACTGAGTATTTTGCCTTTGAAAATGTCGTTTATTGATGTAAAATTTGTGTTTTATGTTCCAAAATATAAATTTACATGAGAATAATAAATTGTAATGAAAATTTTTTTTTTTAAATATTTGATCGTTGCTTTTTTTTTTTGTAAATTATACGAGAGTAATAAATTTGTTCAGTATTTAGTTAAGAACTTGAACTGGAGGCAAAACGGGAACCTCTGAAAATGAAGGGAAATTTTTTTAGTATGGTTAATTTTCTTTTTTTATAATAATAAATACTTACTGAAAAGGCATCCAGAACGGTAGGGAAAGTCGCAAACGTTAAGAACAGGGTTAAATTCCAAAGGAAGTCTGCATTCGAACCTGTATGGTACTCCGTGTACGCATTGGTAGAAAACGCTGCAGTTTTTCATATCGGCTAAGTAAGTTGGCTCGAGTAAATCTTCATCTGGGCAAACACCAAATGGAAACATTTCTGGTACTTCTGGTACGGCTGGTTCCAATGTAACAACAGGTACAAGAACTTCTGGTTCTTCAGGTTGTACTGGTACGACTGGGACCAATGGTTCTGCTGGAAGTGGTACGACTGGTAAATCTGGAACAACTGGTACTTCAGGAACAACTTGTACTCCAGGTACTACTGGTACGCCACCAACTGGAACATCTTGAACATCCACAACTGGTACTTCTGACCCAAAAAACAAAAAAAAATCACATTATTAAAATATTTAAATAATAATAAAAAATTATAAAAAATAATAATAAAAATAATAACCATCTTGAGCAATGCTTTGTTGAGCCAATCCAATGGCTGCCAACACAACAAAAATTAATTTCATCATCTTTCCTAGAAAAAAAATAAAAATTTTTTAAATGTTGATAAAAATATAAAATTAAAAAATTATCATCAACGCCCACACTTAATAAAACACTTTAAATAATAATAATAATAAAATAAAATTTGCTACCTGCTGGTTTATAAAACTTTTTTATTTTAAATTTGAGTAACTTAAAAGGCTGTCACACGAAAATTAAAGTCTCTCGTGTATTTTCACCGAATATTTATATTCCCCTTGAATTGTTATTTAAACTTCTAAAAAAAAAAAAAAAAAAAAGGAAAATTTATTTTTTCATTTCTTATCTATCAGCAATGTTTAAATAAAAAGGTATTTAATTTGACCTTACGAAGACAATTCAGAAAATTCCTACAGTAAAACAAAAAAAAAACGGTTAAATTTAAAGTTAACAGTCTTTATACAATTCATTTAAACAATATTATAAATATACCCCCTCCCCCCTCGCTCCTCATAAAAATATAATTTTTCTCAACATGAACACATACACATAACAATCAAATATTTTTCTTGTTTTGTTTCAAAGGTGAGATGACAAAAAACTTTTACTATAATTTGTTATAACTTTTTAAATATCCTTTGATTATTATAAACAAAGGTAATTATTATTAACATTTAATTTAGTTTTATTATTTATCCAAAATCAAATAATAATAAAAGTAAAAAAAAATTATAAGCCTGTGTATAAAAAATGGCTTATCTTTTTTTACTAAGGTATAATTAAAATGATGTCAATGATTATGTTTTCTCTCATCAAAATCAAAAGTCATGATGAAACATAATAATTTTGTTGTTTTTGTTTTTTTACAATTTAGAAACATAATAATCTTTAGTTTTATTTTATATAAAAAAATTTAATATTATTTAAAATTATTTAAATAAATCATTTACAACAAGTTTTTTTATGTTGTGGTGATTGATGAGAATTTTCCTTTTGTTTTTTTTTTTTTTTAATTAACACAAAAGTTTTTATGAAATAATTTTAAAGTTTTAAAAAATAATTTTTTGAAAAATTTTAAACAAAAACAACAAGGAAAAAAAAAAAAAAAACAAAACAAAAAAAATTTTTAACAATTTTATGACATGGATAAACAACGTTTAAAAAATTTATATAACATGTAAATATTTAATTAATTAAACAAAACAATGTTGTTTGTTTTGTTTTTGTAATTTTGACAATAGAAAATAAATTACTTTTTATTTCCGGTGCATTTTTTCAAATAAATAAATAAACAATAATAAATTATTCATTGCATAATTGTTAATTATTAAAATTTTTATTAAATAAAAAACAAAAATAAATTCCTGTTGACAAACACTTGAATTTTTATAAGAAAACATAAAAAACATAATTTAAATGAGTGTTTTTCTTTTGTTTTATATTTAATAAAATTATGTTTGATCGTTATTATGTTGTTTTAATTAAAATATTTGAATTTTCAAGCTTAAGAATTTGTTTCTTGATTGTTGTTGACCAATTTACTCTTATCATTGTTGTCATCAAAATTTATGTTGAAAATTTTCACTTTTGTTAGTTTTTCCGTTAATTCCTGAAGGAAATCCTTTAGTGAAAACCTAAAAATAAAATTAATAACTTAAATGTAGAAAAATTATCAAATTAAATTTCAAAATTATGTAAATACTACAAACTGTATACAAACCCACTCTAATAATTTTTAAAGATTTTTAGTTATTATTATTATTATTAATATTATTATTATTTTATTTAATAAAATTTAAAGTATATTAATTGTATTCACCTTTTTGTAACGGAATCGGAATAAAAAAAAGGTTCCTCCATAATATCTTTTTTTTTTTTGTTTTTTCCAACGGGAATTTTCAAAACGGTATCAATATTTTTTTCGAAAAAACTCATCGTTGACGTAGAGCGTAACGGATTTTTTATATCTCGAAGTAATCGAGATTTGATTCGAGTTATCGTTTGAGCAGAAGATTCGTCAGACGCAACGTAAATCATTATCATGATAAATCCTATGAAAAATGTTTTTGACCTTCCTTTCATTCTTATCTGTTAACAAAACATTGTAAATTTTTTTTTTTTTATTTCTTTTCTAGAAGAACAATAGAAAAAGGTTTAATATTTAGCATGCGTAAAAAAAAAAAGAAAACAATATGCAAAATAAAACAAATTTATCATATTTAATTACGACGTAAAAAAAAAAACAAAAAATTTTTTCTTTTCTCCATTTTATTCTTCATAGTTGTTATTTAATTCGTTAAATTAATTCAACTTCTAAACTGCTAAAAAAGTTTTTTCTTTGTTTTTTTTTTTTTTTGGTAAAATACAAATTAATTAGTTTATTAATTTAAAATTTTTTTATAGTTTTTAATAATAAAAAAAAAAATTGTTTTACGACTACCTTTAACATGTAAAAATATCATAAGTATTGGGTTGGCCAATAAGTAACTGCGGATTTTACGAACAGATAGTTTGTCCATTTTTTTGAGTACGTTTACGTTTTTGTACAGACATGAACTTTTGGTATGTTATTACTTGGTTCTTTCTGTAACATTCGGTACCAAAATTTCATTCAAATCTTAAATAGTGCGCGAGCAAAAGACATTCAAACATGGGGAGCCAAAGCGAGCATTTCCTCTACATTTTCCTTTTTTATTTTTGAAAGGGTGTTAATGCTTCACAAGTTCATAAAAAGTTGTGGGCCGTGTAGGGTGATGGAACCTTAATAGAACGGCAGTGTCAAAACTGGTTTGCGAAATTCCGTTCTGGAGATTTTCCTTTGAAAAATGAGGAGCGCTCCGGGCGCTAATTGGAGGTTAATGATGAGCAAATAAAGGCCCTCATTGATTATGATCGGCATAGTTCGACTAACGACATTGTAAAGAAACTAGATGTGTCACATACGTGCGTCAAAA
>NW_002987869.1:93279-94344 GCF_000006295.1 Pediculus humanus corporis | reverse complement strand
AAACCCCGTCGATTAAATAAAAGTTTTAAAAAAATCGGTTTTTAATAATTAATAAAAAAAAATTATAATTTTAACGAGAGTGACGTAATTTTAACGGCCATTTTGTTTTCATCTAAACCTTTAAGATTTTTTTTTTTAACAACGCGTCACCACACGTATGACGTCACGTATAAGTTTTATTACTATTAATAAAAAATAAAGACAACGTGGTAAAAATTATTATTATTATTATTATTATTATTACTTTCCTTCTTTCCTTCCTTCCTTCGTTAAAAAAATTAATTTTTTTTTTTTTTTTTAAATTATTAACCGTAAAAATTTATGACCGTATAAAAAAAAAAAAAATTATGACGTAAACCAATATGGCGTAGTTTCGTTTAGGAAAAAAAAGACGTTTTAAAATTTTAATACCCGAGAATCAAACGATGCGGTTGTTATTATTATTATTATCGTTATACTTATTATTTCTACGCGATTATTATTATTATTATTATTATTATTATTATTATTATTATTATTATTATTATTATTATTATTATTATTAAGTAATTATTATTTGATAAAATATTTCTTTTTTTTCAATATCGTTATTAGGAGTTTTTTTTTTCATTTTGGATAAATTTTGAATGATTCGTTAAAGACGGTGAGAAACGGATTTTTCTTGGAAAAAAACATTTTTTAACCTTTGAACTACAAAATCGGTTTTATAAAACACTTAAATAACCGAAAGATTAAAAAATTTTCAAACGCACAACAAAAACGATTTTTTTAACATTTGAACACTTTAAAGTTAACGGTTTTCAAATATGTCGACGCCAACGATTAACGCATTTTAAATTGTCATCACTTTTCTTTTTTCGGTTTTCGATGATGTAAAAACTTTCAAATGAAATAGAAAAAACATGAAAGGATAATTTAATATTTGAAAAAAAGTAACCGTCAGGTTAAACGTCAAAAAAATTTTACAATTACTTTAAAAAAAAAAAGAAAAAGAAACACGCACGATAAATTATGCATTCCACGAACTGACATTTTTATTCGTCGACTAAAAAAATCGGTAATGCC
>NW_002987869.1:90671-92298 GCF_000006295.1 Pediculus humanus corporis | reverse complement strand
TTATTATTATTATTATTATTATTATTATCATTGACGAGAGAGAGAGAGAAAAAAAATAATAAGCTGCGTTTTTAATTCGAAATCTTTTCACATTTCGAAAGATTAATTTAATTGCTCAAACAAAAGACAAAAGACAAAAAAAAATTAATTTTAATTCACGATCGTTAAAAACAATAAACAATAAACGCCATAATTGTTGTCATTGAAATGTTGCAGGGAAAAAAAATCCCTGCAATTAAAAAAAAAATAAAAAATTGCATTCGACTCGTAATTTAAAACAAAGGAACGATCGAACATGTAAACAAGTACCGGGGATTTTCTTTTTTAAAAAAAGGGGGGGGCTCGAACGGAAAAATCGAATTTGGAAAAAGGGGAAAGAGAAAAAATAAAAAATTTTATTTCGAACATTTCGTGTCCTGTTTAGTAATTAAAGTGCAAAAATTTTTTTTTTTTTTTTTTAATAATAATCCGCCATATTCCTAATAAATAATTTATCGCAATTCTAAACTTATTCATTTCCTTTGAATCGTAAAAAAACAAAGGTTCTGTCAAAGGAAACGTATTTATTCGCGTTCAAAAAAATTTTCGTGGTTGTTTATTTATTATTATTATTATTGTCATTATTTTTCAATGCAATTTTTTTTTTGCGTGTGTGAATTATTTATATGTATATATAAAGAAAGTAAATAAAAAAAAAATTATGAAATTATTGCGCAGCCGTTAATTTAATAATTAAATAAATAAATAAATAAAAGCTCAAAGCTTTATTTTGCCCGTACTTGCCAAACCTTTAGTTAATTATATATATATATCGCGATCCTACTCAAACCTATTTTGAAAAAAATATTAAAAAAAAAAAAAAAATCAAAAATGAAATCAAAAAAAAAAAAATTAAAAAATTAAAAATGAAAAAATTACGAGAAAAAAATTTTTTTTTTAAAAACTACGTACGTTAAAAAATAAACGATTCGAGCATTATTAATAATTTTAATCCTTTTTAATCCGTACCTGAGATTGTTTTTTTTTTTTTGTTTGTACTGTTTGTTAGGGACACGGAACGGGGGAAGGGACTTACCATTTTGATGTCACTGATTGTCGTTATGCTTCGGACAAACATGTTAACTCGTACAATGGCTGGGCCATCTTCGTCGCCCCCGAAAAAAAAATCCAATAAACAAAAAAAAAAAAAAAAAAAAAAAAGAAAAAAAAATAATAGTAATAATAAACTATATGATTTTTTTTATTATTATTATAAAATGATTTTTTTTATTCATATGTCAATTATGTGGTAAACTATTCTTTTTATGATTAAAACGATTATGTACGTGTCACGCCGTAACGTGTTAATTACACGACGAAGCCACATTTATTATTTTGCATTACGGAGGCTTTGATCGGAGTGAAATTTCGTTTTTAATGTCGAATGAATGTCGTATCACGGAGGCTTTGATCGGAGTTGAAATTTTTTTTAAGAGAGAGAATGACACAAAAAAAAATTGTGGAAAAATTTCGTTTCGAACAATAAACTTCAATTAAATAATTAAAAAAAAAAAATCCGAGCTTTTGTAAATTAATTAAATTACTTGTATGGAATATTTCGGGCGACAAATAACGGCGGAAATGACGT
>NW_002987869.1:85514-90483 GCF_000006295.1 Pediculus humanus corporis | reverse complement strand
ATAATAATAATAATAATAATAATAATAATAATAATAATAATAATAATAATAATAATAATAATAATAATAATAATAATAATAATAATGAATAAATGGTTTGGCTTTAACGTGTGCGTCTCACTAATAATAATTAATTATAAAAAAAAAAAAATTTTTTTTTTTTAGCACGAACTCGTAAAAAATTAAATTTAAAATTTATTTAATGTTCCGTGTATAACGATTAAAAACAAAGAAAATCGTCGCACATTTGCAAAATTTAACTACGTTTACGTTTTTTCTTTAATGATTCGCGATGGTTTTTATTAATATTATTATTAAAAAAATGCAATTAAAAATTATTTTAAAAACAAAAAAAAAAAAAAAAGAAAGCTGCCATTAAATTGAAATAAATTTTTTTTTTATTTTTTTAACTTCGTAATTAATTCGAAATAAAAAAAAAAAAAACTAACCACAGCCTTGTTTAATTAACGTAAAAAATTCTTCTATTCCCACGTTAAAATATTTATATTTTACCTAACGAATTTATTTACACGATTT
This sequence comes from Pediculus humanus corporis, assembly GCF_000006295.1. Lineage (NCBI taxonomy): Eukaryota > Metazoa > Arthropoda > Insecta > Psocodea > Pediculidae > Pediculus > Pediculus humanus. Next base: position 89,946 of record NW_002987869.1, on the reverse strand, counting down.
TCCAAAAAAAAAATTTTCTTTTCTTTTTTTTTTTTTGTTTTCATTCTCGATACCAAACAAAAACAAAAACAATAGATTTATTTTTAAAATCTATTATATATATATATGCCATTTTATAATCCCGCATTCATTTCAAATCTCCCTCATAAAATAATAATAATAATAATAATAATAATAACGATTACAAAAATATCATATGAATTTTTTCTCGGGGGAAAAAAATTGGGGGAGGGTGGGGGAAAAGGGTAACGTAAAAAAACAAATCTCTTTTTTCATCATCTCCCCTTTGGAAATAAAAAAAAATCCAATCGGATATTATTATTATTATTATTATTATTATTATTATTATTATTATTATTATTATTATTATTCGATTTTGTTTTTATTTATTTATTTAATTAAAAAATATCGAAACGAAACGAATTAAAAATTAACTTTTGACGACATTTATTATTATTATTATTATTATTATTATTATTATTATTATTATTATTATTATTATTATTATTACTATTATTATTATTATTAATTTGACGTAAAGGTGAACATATAAATAAATAAATAAATGAAACGTATAAACGCATAAACACATAAATTCGTCTGGCACAATATTGTTAATATTATTTATCGATTGCCGAGTGTTAAACTCGTACGCGTTCGAGATATCGAAACTCGGTTAAATTTTTCTATGACGTAATCGTTTATCCTGACATAATAATAATTAATTTTCACCGCGAAAAAAAATTATAAAAAAAAAAAACGCCTGTTTGTAATAAATAATAACCGATAAATTATAAATTAATAAAAACGGTCAAATTATTTTTTTTAAATTTTCCTTTACCCCCTTCCCTTCCCCTCTCTCATCCCCCTACCCCCCCCAAAAAAAAAAAATTTTTTTTTAACGTATCATCGAATGATATTCGATAGCGATTTAAAATTATTATTATTGCATTCGAATTTTTTTTTTTTTTTTTTTTTTTAAATTTTCGTCTTTGATTTTCGGCCAAAAATTGTTTTTTTTATAAATAATAAATTCATTCGAGCCAAAATATAATTTTTTTTTTATAAATATGTCCGTATTTAAATTATTATTATTATTTTCTACACGTTTCTCCCCCCCCCCCAAATAATCGTAATGGTGGTTTTAATATTACCGGCGTTTAATACCGGCGACATATTATTGTCGGAAAAATTTTATTTAATGAATAAAAAAACAAAAAATTTTTTTTCGATTCAAATAAAATAATAATAATAATAATAACAATGATAATAATAATTTAAATAAATAATTAACGAAGGTCAATATAAATAATTTTTGGCAATTCTAGTGACACGTTAATATATATGTATAAAATCTTAGATTTTTTTTTTATAACTGAATCCATTGTTATCGTTCCAAACGAATTATTTTATAAATTTTTAAACATTCAACAAAGCAGAAGACAAAGCAGAAGACAAAAAGAAAAAGCAAAGAAGAAGAAAAGAAAAAAAAGAAAAATATTGATTTACTTTCCGAATGAATTCCTATGATTTATTATTATTATAAAAATAATTTTTAAAAAAATTTCTTTCTACGCGCCTTGTCACAGAATTATTACGTCATAGATTTTGATGACGTAAATCTAAATTTTAAAAATGCAACGTCACGATTTATTAGTTTATCATATTATATTCGACGAGAAAAATTTTACAAAAACAAAAGGGAAAAACGGGGAAATTTTTTTTTTTTTACTTTCGTAATTGTTATGTCGCCATTTTAAAAATTTCGACAAAAAAAAAATTTCCGTTAAAATGATTCTCGTTTGTAACAACAACTACTACTACAATTTCTAATAAGGAAAACATTTTAAAAATATCATTAATCATTTAAATAAGTTAAAACAATCGACATTTACAAATGACCCTCCCATTTTTTTTTTTTACTAAAATTTTATTCCTTTAACGAAAATACCGAAAGGGTTGTGGGGGAGTGGGGGGTGGGGAAAAAGAAAAGAAAGAAACGAAAGAAAATTTTGAAAAAAAAAAACCTTTTAAATGATGCCAAAAAAATTTCTATACGAACGCCATTTTTTTAATGACGTTTTTTAAATTGGTGTTAGAGTTAGAGAGAAACTTTCTTTTTTTTTTTAATTAATTTTTTTTTTTATATTTTTTCTGGCAATATTTCATTACTTTTTTTTTTATTTTTGAATCGCCCGCCTAAAAAAAAACCGATTTCCGAAATAAATATTTGATAATAATAATAATAATAATAATTTTAATGCAATTATTTTATTTATCGGAAAAAAAAAATTAATAATCGATTCGTTATCGATAATAAAAAAAAAAAAAAAAAATTTATATATACTTTTTAAAAATAAATTCTTTTTCGTTTTTCAATATGGCCGAAATCGAATTTGAAATAAAAATAAAATCTTTTTTCTTTTTTCTTTTATTAAATTTAATTATGAAACCTTTTAGTGTTTTTTTTTATTTTTTTGACTTAAGGTCAAATCAAAAAAGAAAAAAAAATTATTATTTTTAAATTGGGGAAAATTGTCGTCGTTTTACAAAAAAAAAAAAAATTTATCGATTCTAACGACACGTCTGTTTTCCTCCCCCCCCATCTTGTTTATCTTTATTATTATTTTCTCAAATCAAAATTTTGTTTTTTTTTTTTTTAAATTAAAAATTATTATTATTATTATTATTATTATTATTATTATAATTGGGAAATTGAAATATTAACTAAGAAAAACTTTTCCGTTGAAAAGTTCAAAAATAAAAAAAAACTTTTTTTTCCTTTGATTCAAAAACTTTTCTATTCCGTTGTGACTTTTATTTCGTATTACCTTATTATTATTATTATTATTGTAAATAATTATTATTATTATTATTCGTTTATTTCCACGACGTTTTAATAAAAAAAAATTTTTTTTTTGTGAAATTCAATTTGAAAATATTCAAAATGTCCGATGGGATACGTCCGAAAATTTTACTGAGAGAGAGAGAGAGAGAGAGAGAGAGATGGGGGGAGGAGCAAGGGAAGAAAGAGGGGGAAAAGGGAAAAGTTTGAGGGAAATTAATTTTATAAATTGTAAACTTTTGAAATTAAAAAAAAAAAAAAAAAGAGAAAACTTTAACCGAGTTTAATAATTGTTTTAAATACAATTAAAATGTAAAATAAGTAAATAATTAATAACGATTAAATTTTTTTACTCGTAATTATTTATTTATTTATTTAAAAATAAATAATAATAATAAATCTTCGTAGTCGGTAATTATATTTAAATTTATCCATATATAAACTATATTCATCCCCCCTCGCCTTATTCTAGAAATAAATAGAAAAACAAATAATTGCGAAAAAAATATTCTATGAATGTTTTATTTTGTTTTTTTTGGTTGTTGTTGTTGTTGTTGTGTTCTTTGTTTTAAAACAATCAACAAACAAAACGAGCTGGCAAAATAACAATAATGAATACAACATGCCAAAGTCAAAATTGATGATGACGTTTAGAGTAAATTTTTTTTTTTGGTTTTTAGAGGAAGAAAAAAGAAATTTTCTCAAATGGTTTCTTTCCCTCTCTCTCTCTCTCTCTCTGACTCTGTCTCTCTCTCTCTCTCTCTGACTCTGTCTCTCTCTCCCACACACACGCACACGCACAACTAACTGAGACTTAGTAATAATAAATTAATTTTATAAAAAAAAAAAAAAAGAAAATGTTAACAATCGTTTTAACAGTTCATTAATAGAATTATAATAGACCGTGTTGTTGTAATAATAATAATAATAATAATAATAATAATAATAATAATAATAATTAATAATAATAATAATTAAATAAAATGACGAGAGATGTGATTGTGTAGTAATTGTTTTATGTTTTTTTTTTTTTATCAATAAAAATTTCCGCATCAAATCTAACGAAATAAATAAATAAATAATTTTTTTTTTCTATTCTAGAATGTTCTTTCTTTTTTTTTTAAAATAATCAATCCCCCTGCACCACGTGATTTAAATTAATAATAAAATAAATAAAAAATAATTATCGTAACACGTTTTTATCGTACGCGAAAAATCGTTTTTTTTGCAAACCGTAAAAAAAAAAAAAAAAAAACAACCAAACGCGTTATTTAATTTGACAACAAACACTCGACAAACGTTTGTTGGTGTTGTTTGTTTATAAAAAAATTTTCGAACGGGTATTATTATTTCAATTAAATGGCAACTCGTCGGTATTTATTATTATTATTAGAAAAAATTTTCCACGAATCCAGCGTTGAGCTTTTTTTGAGCCTTTTTTTTAAAAGGAGAAGGGTAGGGGAGGGGGTGTAATTAACAAAAAAAAATTTCGACGACTCAAACGATAAGGGGAAACAATTTTTAACGTTTGTACAAAACAAGTAATAATAATAATGATTATTTTATCCGATCGAGTGTCGATATTTC
>NW_002987869.1:80295-85377 GCF_000006295.1 Pediculus humanus corporis | reverse complement strand
TTTTCTCTAAAATTAACTTTTGTTTCCTCGCACCTGAAATTATCATCATCATTATTATTATTATTATTATTATTATTATTATTTTATTCACATCGAATTGAAATTTAACGTTAAATAATTATTATTAAATCATACTCTATTGTCGAACAGGTTTTAAAATTAAAGTGAAAACTTTTTCCCTCCATTTTCTTTTTTTCATTATTATTATTATTATTTATTTAATAAACGGAAAATGCAAATTTTTTATTATATAAGTTTCCGACATTTGTCAAACAAATTAAGTATTAAAATAAAATTAACCTTTGACATTTTAATTTTAATAAAAGAAACTTTTTATTTTTTTCCATTAAACCTTTTTTTCTTTCCTTTTTTTTTTTTATTCTTTAAAGTTTTTCATTTTATTCAAACAGGTCACATTTTTTAATTTTTTTTTTTTTTTTTTTATTCTTCGGGGTAATAGAAAACGTGGTTTTAGACATTTTTTTAAAATGAAATTTTATACGGTTGTCGTATTAAAAACTTACCAGGTGATATGTGTCAGAAAAAGAAAAAACAATAGCAAACTACTGAACCACCACGGCATCATCTCTTCAATGGCTTTTCTGAAAAAAGGAAAAAGAAAAGAAAATTTTAGTATTTATTATCATTATCATTATCATCACATACATTATCTTTTACGATTTTTCGATATTAAAAATTGACAATTTATTACTAAAAAATATTATTCTTTCGGTTCGGTAAACATCATCATCATCATCATCATCATCGTGAAAAACCATCCGAAACCATAAAAAAAAAAAAAAAAATTCTGTGGCGATTGTAGAGACATCAAGCGGTAAATTTGAGTACTTAACAAAATACCACCCGCGCCATTTTTATTATTTCATAACGAATTTTTTTTTTTTTTTTTAAATAAAATTAATGATATATTAAAAATAAAATAAATAAATAAATTTTGACGCCGTTACGTTTCATTAATTAATTTTATGTAATTTATATATAGGAGACGTTTGATAAAATTATATTTAAATAAAAAAAAAACAAAATTTTATGCCACACATTAACACACACACACACACGCACACGCACAAATGAATGAAAACATTTTAATTTTTTTTTATTATTAATTAATTTATTATGAAAATTTTAAAAATAATTTTATGACGGTATATAAAAAAGTGCGTGTGTGTGCGTGTGGATTTTGGCACTAGAAAACATGTAAAAAATCATGAAATTTGAATATTTTTGAAAAAAAAAAAAAAAAGGTTAGGAAATCGATTTTGAAAAAAAAAAAAAAAATTTCAACGTAAAATTTTTTTAATAAATCATAAAATAATTTTTAAAATTTGTCGTTGAATTGAGAAAAATAATAATAATAATAATAACAAAACATGGAGGAATGCAATAGAATTTGTAGTCGACAACAATAATAATAACAAAATTATCATTCGAGTTTATTAAAAATAAATAATTCGACATAATAATAATAATAATGAACAAAACAATGGATGCTGCTAAATCATTTATTATCATTATTATTATTAATGGAATTTTTTATTCATTTATCAAAAAACGATTCCTTTTTTTGTTTCGAATAAAAAATTCATTCATAACATTCATTCATTATTATCGTTACGATAATATTTAAAAAAATTATTATTATTATTATTGTTACGTGAGTGACGAAAAAATCATTTAAACGGGGGGGGGGGAATTTTTCTTTTAATTTTAAAAAGGCGAAACGAAATAATTATGGAAATTTAAAAAAAAAAAAAATTTTAATTTAATGTCCGTTTTTCCATTGTTATGAATTTTATACGTAAACCGCAAATCCCGTTTTAAATCCAGGAATCATTGGCGATACTACAGGTCTCAAGGGTAAAATTGTCGCAAAACCGCAGGAAATAACTGCATCATCATCATCATTATATAAACAATCAACTCAACCTTTGTTGTTGTTGTTGACACGCAAAAAAAAAAAAAAAAAAAAATTTTTTTAAAATAAAAGATTACCGGAAATGGAAAAGTTTTTAATTTGATATTTTAATAATTTTCGTTAATTTAAAATCATTATTAAAATTTTAAATTTATTTTTTTTTTTTAAAACTTGTTTACGATTCAATTTATTTTATTTATGCAAATAATTTATTCTCTCTCTCTCTCTCACTCTCGTATTCTTTCTTTATAATCGAATAATTTTCCCCTTACCGCCTTCCCCCTTTTTCTTTTCTTTGGTCGGCCATCTTTTTTTTTATTAAAAAAAGTATTAAACTCAAATCCAAATAAAATAATTTAAAGAAAAATCATATCTCGTATATTCTCACACATATTTAAATAAAAGAAAAAACAAGATGGCGGATTAAACGTCATCCACGCGACCGGAAATTATAAATCCGTTATTCGTCATTTCCTGTATATAAAAAAAAAAAAAATTTGTTATGTTGCCTAATATACGTTCGTGATGAGTAATTTTAATTTTCATCGATTTTAAATAATAATAATGATAATGATAATGATAATAGATTCGATTGATTTATTATCGTAAAAAAAAAAAAAAAAAAATTGATCGCGGATTTTATTATTATTATTATTATTATAGTTTTTGAAGAAAGGAAGAATAGAAAATGACTAAGTAAAAAAAATTATTTTTTTTTTTCTCTCTCTTGACAACAACTGTTCGATAGAAAAAAATTGGATTCTTCCCAATTGAATTTTTTTTCATTTTTATTTTCATTTGTTATATACTCTATGATTAGCAATCTTTCTTTGTCGCCATTTTAAATTATTTATTAAACATTTTTATTCGATGAGAAATACAAAAAAAAAAAAAAAAAAAAAAAATTTAAAAGAATTTAAAATATTCGATAATTGTTTATTCATTCCGAGATTCGATTCGATTCGATTTTTTTTTTACAATAATCGCGGAGAATAACTCGAATCATTTTTTTCAAACTTTAATTCGACAATTTTACCCGAATGTCGAAATTTTGCAATTAATGGAAAATTTTTAACGGTTTTTCCCAAAAAAAAAAATTAATAAACGATTAATCGATTGATCGACGATTGACCCGAGAATTCGATATTAATTTTTTAAAAAAAAAATATATATATATATATATATTTTCTATTAAATCGATTAAATAATAATAATAATCGTCGGATTTAAAGAAATAAAATAAAAAAAAAGACGTGGAAGAAGAATTTTTATTTTTTTTTTTTGCTAAGTCGCAAAACGATTTTCTAACCGTCGAGATTTTTATAATGAAAATTAATGACTAAAAAAAAAAATTTTTTTTTTTATTGCCGCATAAATAAATCGATAATGTAAAATTTTTAATAATAATAATAATAATAATAATAATAATAATAATAATAATAATAATAATAATAATAATAATAATAATAATAATAATAATAATAATAATGATAATAATAATATGTACTGACGTCATGAAATAATAAAAAAAACAAATCTTAAATTAAATACGTTTTTCAATTCTCTACCATTTAATAATAATTCGGATCGGCTTTGACGATTTACTTTTCACTACTTTTCCTTTTTCCATTTTAATAATAATAATAATAATAATAATAATAATAATAATAATAATAATAATAATAATAATAATGATAATGATAATAATAATAATAAATTTAAATTCTCTTTAATGGTAATGAGTTTTTTTTTTTTTTAATTCCGATTTAAAATTGCTTGACAATCAATCGGAAAAGAAAAAAAAAATTAATGATAATAAATTTCCGTTTACGTTTTAATAACGGCAACAACAACAAACAACAAACAACAACAACCTACTCGTGCGGTTTAGTAGAAAAAAAAGAAATTTTTCACACAAAATAAAGGTGAGAGAGAGAGAGAGAGTAACCATAAAAAAAAAAAGAAAAGAAAAGAAAAAGGAAAATTTACGGGAGAAAATTTGAAAAATATTGGCGAAGAATAGTCGGGACACCAACGAGAGAGAGAGAGAGAGAGAGAGAAAAAGAGTTCGGCAGATTGATCAGCTTACGTTGCCATGGTTACATTCTTTTAGAAGTAAGTTATGACGTCATCATTTGCTAGAATAATGATTCCGCACCTGTAATATTTTTGCCCTGAATAACTTAAAGAAAAACAAAAAAAAACAAAACTCGACAAAAAAAATATTTATTTTTTTTTTCCCTCTTTTTTTTGCTACCGTTTAAAATCGTTCGAGTTTCCCCCCACCCCACCTATCCCCTCCCTCGTTTTCGACCCTCCCTTCCGCATTTTTTTTTTAAATGAAAAATAAATTCGTGATTTGTTATTAAAAAGTCAATACAATAACGAAACAATTGAAAACCTTTCGTCCATATTTCCATAGAGTAAATAAACGAATAGAAAAACATTTTTAAAAAATGAAATTTTTTTTTCTATATTATTTTTTCACGATTCGATTGTTATTCGATTAATCGAAAATTTTTTTTTTAGATTTTTGTCATTTTCACTCTAAAATAATAATAATAATAATAATAATAATAATAATAATAATAATAATAATAATTTGAATTCACTTTTTAAAACGAATTTTTTTTTCGCACACGAATCGTTTAAATCGTTTTTAAATAAATAATTATTAAAATAAAACTCACATTTTTTTTTTTTTTTTTTTTTTTTAAACTTTAAAATGTTTCCTTTTTACAATTTATGGTTAAAATATTAATAAAACAATATTAATATTTAAATAAATATTTTCATTTCGACCTAAATTTTCGAAAAACCGGACTTTACTTAATAACTACCGTTGAAAAAAAAAAAAAAAAAAAAACAAATTATTCATTCCGCACATTTATTCATCTTTTTTTACTCTCTCTCTCTCTCTCTCTCTCTCTCTCTCTCTCTCTCTCTCTCTCTCTCTCTCTCTCTCTCTCTCTCTCTCTCTCTCTCTCTCTCTCTCTCTCTTTCTCTCTCTCTCTCTATTTCCTTTTCCCCCTCCTTTTTTATTAAAATTTTTTTTTTTTTAAATTGTTATTTTTTTTTGTTCGATAATCGAAAATAATCGAAAATAATCGATAGGAATCGAAACTTTTTAATAATCGAATATCGTC
>NW_002987869.1:77612-80086 GCF_000006295.1 Pediculus humanus corporis | reverse complement strand
TCGTTTGAGTTTATTATAAAATAATTACAAAAATATATTTGTTCATTAAAAATAAAATACGCCATTTAAATTTTTAAAAAAAAAAAAAAATTATCAAATTGTATTATTTAATTTTATTTTTCATCCCGCCATTTTTTTTTTTTTTTTTTTTGAAAAATTCTATTTCCTTTATATTTCCGATTTTCATTTTTTTTTTTTTTTTTTTTCAAATAATCGTCGAGTCAAATGCATTAAAAAATTGATTTAAAAATTTTCATTTTTAATTTAATTTTTAAACGCCATTTTATTTTTTCTAATTTTCTTTTTTGATATAAATAATTAAAAAACGAGAATAACCTTTTGTTTTTCCTACGGCGAGAAAATATAAAAAATGATTGATTGATTACGATCTTCGATTTTTCACACGCACGAATTTAACGTTAATTATTTAGTGACGTCACAAAATCCGGGTGAGATAATAAAAAAATTATTTACGTTAAACATTTATTAATGACCACTACCAACGTTTGAAAAAAAAAAAAAGTTAACAGTTCGTAAGATTTACCGGAAACGTTAAAATTACGTCATCACGTCAACAGGTGCTGAATCGGGATTCGAGTACGTTCAGACATTCAATTTAAAAAAAATTAAAATAATTAAAATATCGATAATTGTTTCGTTACGACGATTTCGATATATCGAAAATTCCGTTTCGAGATATCGTTTTTGTTCGTTATTACATTCAAATATTAATAATTAATATCGTATAGACCGTAACAAACTACTAAAGGTGTAATTTTTTTATTTCGATTGCGTGTTTTTTATTTTTTTATCTTATATAAGTTCGTGGGTCAATTTTATAAGATTTTATCGGGGGTTGAAAAAAGTTATTTATTATTTGATTTAGCTTTTATATAAAGTTTAAAACTTTTATGATAAATAAATTAGGATTATAAACAAGAATCGGATCAAAAGTCGACCCTTAGGTTCTAGGTTTTACTGTCTCAAATTAAATTCTTAAACCCTCGAAGCATTTTTCTTTTCTTTTTTTTTTTTCTTAGTTTCGAACATAAATTTTTTTACATCGATTCGAAAATTTACTACCAAAATATAAATCGAATTTCGTTGACACAAAAACAGGAAAAAATTTTTTTTCTTTTCTTAAATTGAATTATTTTTATGACGTTTATTAATTTTCAAACGTTTTCCCTTCCCCCCCCTCCCCTCTCCCCGTTAAGTACTTGGCTTACGAAATAAAAAAAAAATTTATCTCACGACTAATTTCATACGTCAAACAGAAAATTTTTCCCTTAATTATTAACATCTCAAACGAACAACAACAACAACAGCAAAAAATATAATAATATTAATAAACGATTTTGTATCAGGTATCCTCCCTCATTACATCCCTCGGGGGAAGGGGGGAGGAGGGGAGGGGAAATCGATATTCCTTTGAAACGAAAATTTTTTAAACGGATTACTAACGAACGATTGTCATACATTTTTCCTTTTTTCCTTTTTTTTCAATAAATTAATCTCATTTAGTTTTTTTACTTTGAACAATTTCTTTTGACATATATATATCACACGGCTTATGCACTCTAATTATTTTAAAAAAAAAAACAAATTAGATTATCATCATCATCATCATCACAATCGTTTTTTATTTATTCCTCACCTTATTTATATTTAACCGAATAATTGTTACTCTACGATTGTTTAAAAAAAAACATATTTTCACTATTTACGATCGTGTAAAATCGATAAAAAACATTTTTACACATGTACATACATACATAAATAAATATTTAAAATAAATGTTTATTACATCGCGTCGTAAAAATCAATAATAATAATAATAATAATAATAATAATAATAAATTTATTTCGTGTTTAAAATATCATCATCGAATACATGTAATTATTATTATTATTAACATAAATATTTAAATAAAAGTTGGAGGTGTTGAATGATAACGAATTGATATTAATGAAAATGTTTTTCTTATGGGGGGAAGGGAGGCGGGGTTCGTAAAAATCGTTCGAATTTATTTGTATTCAAAAGAGAGAAGAGAAAAAAAAACGCGGGAAAGTTTAGGTTACGTTTAATTTTTTCCAAGTGTAATAATAACGAATAATAAATGTTCGAACGACGAAGATGTTCTCTCTAATGCCACGTTAATGTCACAAAACGATTTTTATATCTTTATATAAAATTTTAAATTTTTCGCGGGTAAAAAAAATTATTTATTAAAATTTTCGCGGGGAAAATCGGATAAACGAGGATTTCATTACACGAAAAAAAAAAAATAAAAATCCACATTGGGATTTTTTAATCGTATTAAATTTTAATAAAATATTTTTAAAAAATACGGTTAACTGACACCTATTTTTTTTTTTTCAAAGGTTGGTATTAAAGTTTTCTGGTGTAAATTAAAAAAAAAAATAATAATAATAATAAAATTTCCACGACGTTTAACGAAAGTGTTAAAATT
>NW_002987869.1:70092-77328 GCF_000006295.1 Pediculus humanus corporis | reverse complement strand
GTGTGAAAATTGAAAATCGATCATTCTGTTTTTCTCCTCCCTTCACTCCTCCCCGCTCCCACCCCAGTTTTCATTCCTTTACTTTTTAAAAGGAAAAAAAAAAAGTAAAAAAATTTTTAAACGAAGACATTTTTTTTTTTAAAACTCTTTTCCAATATTTTTTTAGAATATAAATAACACATAATTCCACGGTTTACATTTTACGGGGGGGAGAGAGAAAGAGAGAGAGAGAGAGAGAGAGAGAGAGAAATTTTTTTTTACCGCAATAAGGTTTTAAAAAATCGTTTTTTTTTTTTTTCAAAATAATAAAAAAGTTTTTACACGTCATTATTTTTAAAATAAAAAAAAATGTTACTGTCTGAATACGGCACTGATGATCGATGCAACTGACATCAGTATATTTTATTTATTTATTTTATTTCTATGTTATTTTGTCACATACAGATTTTTTTCCCCTATTTTTATTAATAATTCTATCATTATTATTATTATTATTATTATTATTATTATTATTATTATTATTATTATTATTTTCCAAAAATAAATCGACGAATTCGATAAATAATAATAATAATAATAAACTTTTTTTCGAATACTTAAATCTATTTTTCTTCCGTATTACTATTATTATTATTTCCCATTAATTATTTCAATTTTTATTTTTTATTTCATATAAAGTTCAAAGGTCACGGTTGTTAATTTTTACGTTTAATTCCATCGTAATACACCCCGAAATCTCTTTCCCCTCCCCCCCCTTTTTTTTTTTTAAATTTATAAAATCGAATATTATCGATTGAACGATTTCGTGATTTAAAAACTTTTATTTATTTATTTATTTTATCTCGTTTTCCAATCGATCGATTGTCAATTTTTTTTTTTTTTTTGAATTAAATTCGCCGCGGGTCGCCATTTTGAATTTAAATATTGTTTTAAATTTTTAACCGTTTGTTTCTGACATATTATTCATTTATTTATTAAAGTTTTCTTTCCTTATAAATTATTATTATTATTATTATTAAATAAAAAAATTTGTCCAATTTAAAATCGTAAAATAATTTTTTATTACAACCGTTAAAAATTCTTCTGCTTTAAAAAAAAAAAAATTATTAATATTATTGTTACGTCATCATAAAATAAAAAAAATCTGTCGCCAATTTCAACGATTCTCATTAATAATGTCGCGACAACGACAGAAATTTTTATTATTATTATTATTTATTTATTTTTATTTTTTTGTTTTGTCATTTGATTGATCGTTACCGTCGTTAAAATTAACAGTTTGATTGTTTACGTACGTTTCGTCTACCGCCACGATCATTTTTTTAATTTAATTTAAACGGTTTTTATTATCATTATATTTATTTGACTGACGTTATTTATTATTTTAACCGATTTAATGACCGTTAATTGTATTATTTTATTTTTTAAAAAAAACGAATTAATTAATTAATTTATTTATTTTTAACGCAAATTTGACATTTTCTTCTTATTTTTTTTTTTTTAGCCTGGAAAATGATCAGTAAAAAAAAAATTGAGTTTTAACATGCGATTTAAATAAAAAAAAAAAAAAACATTCGAATGTATTAAAACCGTTTTTTTATTACATTTTCGTGTTTATGATTTATTTATTCAATGTAAAAATTTCATTTTATTATTATTATTATTATTATTAATATATAAATAAATTTGAATAAATAAAAAATTTTAATTATTTCCCATTAGTCACCGAATCACAACGCACATAAGGCGCATAATAAAACAGAAAAAAAATTATCCTTCTCCACCTCTCCTTCTTCCCCCTCCCTCTCACCTTCCCTACCGAAGCTCCCCCGATTATTATTATTATCATTATTATTATTAGTGATTTTTTTATTATTTAAATTTATTAAATTGTAAAATGTGATAATAAATGACAAATTGTAAAAAAAAAAAATATTAATAAAATCCCACCGGTTGTCATTTTAAATATACGGATTCATACATTATTTTTATTGTTTATAAAAATTTGCCATTTTTATTTATTTATTTATTTATTTATATAAATAAATAAACAAATCGTTATTTATTTATTTATTTCTCGAAACCGTGACAATAATTATATTAATCGTAAATAATTCAATTTTTTTTTATTAAAACAATAAACGGAAGAGCCGAAGGTTTTAAATATATATATATATAAACAAAAGAAAAACTGTCGTGTCATCAGATACGGATTGGATTAATTCCAATTGTTTTTATATTTACTTAACACGTTTCTTTTAATTTAAAAAAAAAGAAAAAAACCTGCAATGGTGGTAATTTTTACCCCCCCCCCATTCCCTCCCCCTTAAGTAAAATATATATATAAATATTTCGTGGCATTAAACTTTTTTCACAGACGTGTAAAATTTTTTTTTTTTTTTTTTTTTTTTTTTTTTTTTTTTAAATCCGATCAAAGTTTTTTCCCCCCCCCCCAATCGAATTTAAAAAAGTTTATTTTCTCTATGATATTTTTTTATCTTTTTTCCTCCATAAATCAATTTATAATGTTATTATCTATTAAAACTTTATCTCAACGGAAAAATATTATTATTATTATTATTTAACTGGTAATTTTCACTCGTTTTTAATAAGAAAAAAAAAACGTGGATTTTAAAACTTTTTTTTTTTTTTTTTTTTTTTTCAATTTTAAAAAAGGGCGTGTTAGTTTTAAATAAATAAAAATAAATTTTTTAATTAATTCTTTTTTTTCAAACGAAAATTTCACCCTATTCAAAAACAAAATAAATAAATAAATTAAAATGAAAATGAAAATGGAGTCCGTTACGTCACGCAAAAAATTTTCAAATTAAATCAATAATTTGAAATTTTTTCGAAAAGGTAAAAAAAAAAAAAAAAAAAAATTAAAACGACGAAATTTTTCTAGAAAATTCTATCGGATAATAATAATAATAATAATAATAATAATAATAATAATAATAATAATAATAATAATAGTAATAGTAATAATAGTAATAATAGTAATAATGATGATGATAATAATAATAATAATCATGATGATGATGATGATGATGATGATGATGGTGGTGATAATAATAATAATGTTAATAATAAAATCGATTATTTAAATTTAAATTTAAAATTTGAAAAAAAAAATGTCGTTAAAATCAATTAATATATGCGACGCGAGTAATAATAATAATAATAATAATAAATAAACAATGACAAATTATTATTATTATTATTAGTATTAATTACGTCATCACGAAACGTGTGACAATAATAATAATAATAATAATTAGAGATTTCGATAGAATGAAAAATTTTTATGCATAATCTACCCCATCACACTCACTCAATTTTTTTTTTTTTTGTTAACCGCCATTTTGTTTTATCTGTCATATTAACAACATCGTTCCATCAATTTTTTTTACAAAACTCATATTCGATCATTAAAAAATTTTAAATCAATCACAATTAACGTAAATAATAATAATAATAATAATAATAATAATAATAATAATACATATTCGACGTTCGTGATGAATGATGATGATGATGATGTACATTTCGATTTATAATTAATTAAAAAAAATAATATCACACAAAATAAAACTTATAATAATAATAATAATAATAATAAATTGTTGATTTCAATTTTTTTTTGTAAATGTGACAAAATGTTACCAACCGCGAAAAAAATAAAATAAAATAAAAAAAAATTTTTTTATTTTATTTTATTTCTCCCGGAATTTTCGACCGTTTTTTTCCGAGGAGGAAAAACAGAAAAAAAAAAACAAATTTCGTTGTTTTTATTGCTTTCTTTAGGGATTTTATCCCGAGGGGTTTGAAAAAAAAAAAAAAAAAAAAAAAAAACATTTTAGCTCGTTTAATAAAGTAAAACGATTTGCAATGATAAAAAGAAAAGTTTTTTTTTTTTTTGTTGTTGTTCTTAATACAATTTAATAGTTTTTTTTTTTTTTTTTTTTAAAGAAAAGATTTTAATCAGCAATTGTTTTTTTTTTCCTGTCGTTTTTCCTGTCGTTAACTTAGTAAATTCATTATTTATTATATCGATCGATCGATCGAATCAAATAATAATAATAATAATTAATTTTTTTAAAAGAAAATAAATTTAAAGTAATTTTAAAATGTTTAACGCAAATATTAATCATAGAGATAGAAAACGTCACAAAATACTGTTACAAATTTAAACCTTTTTTTCCTTAATTCCGCCATTTTCTTTTTTTCTCAAAAAATATTTGAATTGCAATCGAAACGTTTTTAAAAAAATTGTTTTTAAAAACCCCCCCTCCCAAAAAAAAATTTCAAACAAAAAGTTTTTGCCAGTTTCAATGGCGGATGGGTAAACTATTACTGTTACCGTAATACGAAAAAGTCAGAAAAGAAAATTTTGTTTGTTTTTAAATCCTTGATGTATAAAAAAAAAAAAAACTTTAGAAAAACTTTAAACTTTTTTAAAAAAGAGTTTGTTGACTTTTAATATTCGAAAGTCGAAAGTCGAAAAAGAAAAGTCAGGAAACTAATTTCGTATTTAAAATATCTGTACTTCTGACATTTTTTTTTAACGGTCACCCCCCTCCCCACCACTCACCCACTCCATTAAATGTGGCAAATCAAAAAAAGCAATGAAAAATCATTATTATCATAACACGGTATAAATAAATAGAAGGAAAATTTTGCTTTTCTTTTTCCACGTTAAAAATTTTGCCAAATTTATTTCAATACTTTTATACATTTTTTTTTATTTTAAATGTTTTTTCCGCGTCTTCTGCTTTCTTTAAAGTGATAATAATGATTTTTCATCGTACATCCTTTTAAATTTTACTTTTTCAACAACAGCAACAACAACAATAACAACAGATTCTGGTTTTTATAATCGTTTATCTTTCAATGGTATATATTTAAAAAAAAAAAAAAATGTCGCGAATTTACATTTATAAAAAATTATTATTCGTGATAATAAATAAATTTTAATCCTTATCGATAAAGTTTTTATTTATTTCCCCTCCCTTCCTCTCACTCCCTCTCCCCACTACGAAATAAACGTACGACATTTTTTTAAATTTACAACGAGATACTAAAATTCAATTTATTTTTTTTTTTTTAAAAAAAATTTAATTAAAATGTTAAAAAAAAAAAAAACAAATTCAACGATGCACAAAATAAAAAAGTTTTTACCCTTTTTACTAAAATTTAAAATTTTTGTTTAATAAAATAAAAAATTTTAAACCGAATGAAATTTTCTGTAGGAAACAAAAACAAAAACAGCAAAATTTTCTTATTAATCTTTTTTTTTATTTATTTATGCGTCATCGTTATTTTTAATCCCCCCTCCCTCCCTCCCCTTCATTTTATTTAATCAAACCACAAAATCAATATTTATCTCTAAGTGCATGAGTGCGTGTAACATACTTAAAATATCTTATTATTATTAATTATTAATTATTACGTTTTAACGACGAATTAAAAAGGTTTTTAACGAGAAAAAAAGGTAAAAAAAGGTAAAAAGGTAAAAATTAAACAACCTCGAATTATGTACCTTTTTCGTAACGTATATAAAATTAACGACGATATTTAAAATTATTTATGTTTACTATTATCCCTCCATTACAAAAAAAATTTTTTTTTTTTTTTTTAATTATTTATATTCGTATGAGGATAAATTTTTAACCCTTAACTAATTATTATTTTATTAAAAATCCTTAAAAAAGTTTTTTTTTTTAATTTACTAAAGTTTTATTAAAAACAAAAATAATAATAATAGTGATGATGATGATGATGATAATGTTATTTAATTTTAAATTATATTGCGGTTAAATAAATAATAAAGTAAATGGTAGAGTAATAGAAAAAAAAATGAAAATAGCGTTTTGAGTTTTAATTAATTAAATGATTGAAAATTTTAAAATATTATTATTATCGTTATTTTAATAATAATGATGATGATAATAATAAGTGGTAAATTTTTTAATAATTAATTAATTACCCGCAACCGACAACTCACACCTTTTGGCGAAATATTATTAAAAAATTTAATTTTTTTTTCACGTTGGCGACCAATTGGGAAATTCAAAAAAAAAAAAAAAAAAAATTAAATTATAAAATGTATTTTATACTTCTTCCCGCCCTGTTCCCTTCTTCCCCCCCCTCCCCTCTCCCTCCCCCCAAAAAAAAAAACTAAAACTCAGAAAAAACGAGAATTAAAAAAAAAAGAAAAATGGAGAGCGAGAGAGAAAAAGAATTATTTTTCATTTTAATGAATGTTAAAAACATTTATTATTATTATTATTATTGTTATTATTATTATTATTACTTAAAATTTTAAATATTTTCAAGTCTCCTCTTCTACCTCCTCCCCTCCCCCTTCCCTCCAAAAAAAAAAAAACAACAACGACAAGGAAAAAATGCAGCAAACATCTATTTTTATATTTTTTTTTTTTTTTGAAAGAAAGAAAAAAAAAAAAAACTATTCCATCGTTCAGAGATCCACGTGTTGTTTTTTATCATTATTATTATTATTGGAAAAAGTGATTGCAATAATAATAAGAAAACAATTATATAATTTAAATAATAATAATAATAATAATAATAATAATAAAACTTAATCGATAAGTACGAGAAGAAGATAGATTTTTTTTTTTTTTAATTAAAAATTTTTTTAATTTTAGGTATTAAACAAAATGGCGTTAAAAATTTAAATTAAACATTTTTGAATAAAATTAAAATACGAAAAACTCCCTTCGAAAAAAAAACTTTATAAAAGATTTGAAATTAAAAAAAAAAAAAAAATTAACATAGTCATTATAAAAAAAAAATCTAATAGAAAAAAAAATAATTCGACAAAAATTATCATCATCATCATCATCATGGGAGATGCGGTGAGGGGGGAAAGGGGGGGGCAGTAAGTTAAACGATAAATATTTTATATACTCTTTTTCCCCACGTATTATTTTAAAAATTGAAATTTCAATATATATATATAATAAAAGTATATAAATCTATCAAATTCAATATATATATATTTCCTTATTGAAATTTCATTTTTATATATAAAACATCGATCGAAATTCAACGCATTATTTACACACACATCATTCACGCATAATCGTAAGAGTTTTTTTTTTTTTTTTTTTTTTTTCATACTTATATCCTTATTTAAAATCTATCAATAAAAATTTTGATTATTATTATTATTATTATTATTATTATATGAGTTATGTAGTATAAACGTCG
>NW_002987869.1:67171-69313 GCF_000006295.1 Pediculus humanus corporis | reverse complement strand
TTTCTGTTTCTATCTTTATCACTCTTTCTCACTCTATCTCTCTTTAATTCGTATTAATAAATATTAAGCGAAAACGAAAAAAAAAAAAAAAAATTTTTTTTTAAAAAACATGTACGTCGTAACTCTACTAAATAAAAAAAAAAAAAAAAAAAGAAAATTTTTTTTTTTTTTTTTTATTCGGGCGGAAACAGAAAGTCCGTGCAAAGCGCGAAATCCTATTGATCACACCGGCACTCGAGATGAAGCTCTGCCCAAAGTTTTGATTCAAAGCGCCGGCGTTTCGGACCGGGCTGTTACCATGGTGATTTTACTGAGGTACAATACCTTCAGCATCCACTCTCATGGACCGGATTTGAGAAACTATTAAACTTATTTAACAACAACAACAACAACAACAAAAAAATACAAGAAATACAAGAAAAACAAAACAAATTTAATTAATTAATTAAATAATATCGCGGCGAATGAATGCGACGCACGTACATACATATATTATTATTATTATTATTATTATTTTAACGTAAAAATCATATCGAATTCAAATCGATAATTTCATAATTAATTTTTTTTTTTTTGTTAATAAAATAAAACAAATAAAATTAATTTTTTTTTTAAATATGGCGGATTAAAAAAAAAAAAAATCAAATTTTTTATACTCTATGATTATGCGTTATCATTGTTACCATCATTCACACGTGGAAAAAAATTATTATTATTATTATTATTATTATCATAAAGATTTAAAAAATTTTTTCAGTTAGTAATAATAAAAAAAAAAAAAAGCAATAAACGCGAAAAAAAAAAAAAAAAAGAAAATCAATCAGTTCATTGGAACGAACCCAAAATACCGTAGGGGGGGATGAGGGGGAGGGAGGGAGTGAGGTGAGGGGTGGTGGAGGAATTCGTTTTGTATTTTCAATAACTTTTATGGGACTGCGCTATAAGATTTTTTTTTTTTTTTTTTTTTTTTTTTGGGAGTTCGATACAAATAAGTTTTGGTTGTAACAAATGTTTTTTTAAAAAAAAAATTTATACAAGTCCTCCTATTTTTTTTGTGATTTTCTTACGTAAAAAAAAAAAAAAATTAATTTTTTAATATAAAATATTAAATAATCGATTTTTCTCCTCCCTCCCCTTCCCTCACCCTACCTTCTCCATTAGAAATTTTCCCATGGAAATTTTTTTTTTCAAACCCAAAATCAATTCAGTAAAAAAAAAATATATATAATGTAATGTTATTATTATTATTATTATTTTTTTTGGAGAAAATAATTATTGATATTTTTTCTTTTTGTTTTTTATATGAAACAACAACAATTTTCTTTTGTTCTTATATAACTTTAAATATAAAAGATTTTAAGATAATTTAATGATGAAAACGTTTTATTACACCAAAAAATTTACTTCATTTTTTTTTTTTTTTTAAAATCACCATTTTTGTCATCCTTAACAAAAAAAAAAAAAAAAATTCAAAACGTGATAAAATGAAGAAAATAAAATTTTTGCTGTCAAAACCTTTTTTTTTTTTTTTTTGTTAAGAAAAAATACAATGCATATAAAATGTCCTACTTGTATCAAATTACTTTTGACCCATGTTTTATATATAAAAAATTTTTTACGTTTGTTTGTATGAAAATAAAACAATCAACAATTTATTCTTTGTGTGATAAAAAATTTTTTTTTTTAAAAAAATAATGCATACGTTTGTTTTTATGACGGTCCCCCCCCCATTCATTACTCTTTCACAAATATTATTATTATTATTATTATCATACCCCCCCATATCATATTACTAGTAATATGGTGTGCAATTAAACACTTACCCCAAAACACATTATCAGATAATTATTATCATTACCACGTTCATTCCATTAGGAGTCGCACGTTTGTAAAAATTCCTTCTCATACCTTAGTTGCGAACCTAAAAAAAAAAAATTTATACAAAATTTATAAAAAAAAATTTTCGTGTATGAAAATAATAATAATAAATATTATTATTTAAAAAAAAAAAATTAAAATTTATTACCTTTCGAATAACGTATTCATTACGTTCGTATAATTTTTTCGGTGAACACACATGCAAACTTTTTTTTTTTTTTTTTTATATCCGACATTATTATTATTATTAGTGTGACGTAGAAA
>NW_002987869.1:43903-67151 GCF_000006295.1 Pediculus humanus corporis | reverse complement strand
TTTCCCCCTAATTAATGATAAATTCGTGCCAATTGTGTTAATTACATATTTTTTTTCTTTTTGCAATACTAAAAACCGTAATTTTTATTTTATTTTAAAATTATTTTATTTAAAACTATTAGAAATAAATAAATAAATTTTTAACGAAATTATTTATTTTGATAAAAAATAAACAAAAAAACGTTTTTATCAAAACTGACGTGATAAAATTTAGTTTTTATAAAAAAAAAAATATATATATATAATTTAAGTAATTTATTTCTCACTTTAAATGATTATTATAAATAATGATTTGCATGTTTCTTAAATTTAAATTTAAATTTTATTATTATTATTATTATAAACCGTTAAATAATTTGTTTTAAATTTTTCTACTTTTTACTTTTTTTTTTTATAACTTATATTTAAAATAATAATAATTTTGTTTCGTGGTTAAAGTTAATTATGTTTTTAAAATAAAATTTATAATTTTTTTTTTTTTTTTAAATAAAAATGTTTCAGTGTAAATTAAATATAATTTTATATATTTTGTGTTAAATTCAAAGTTTTTTTTGTGGGGGAGGGGGGGGGGGGGGGTTTGAATTATAAAACAAACAAAAAAAAAAAATTTGACTGAGGGTGTTTTAACAAAAACTTTTTTCTTTAAAATATTTTATATACATTTGAAATATTTATTGATTTTATTTATTTATTTATTTTGTAAGATTGTAAGCACATCTATTATTTAAATAAATTTTTTTTTTTTTTTTTTTAAATGAAACAATTAATAAATTGTTGGTTTTATTATAAAAATAAAATTAACAAAACTAAAAGTTAATTAATAATGTATTGTTTGTTATTTGATTTAATTTTTTTTTTTTTCGGGGGGTGGGGGGATTCATGAGGGAAAGAAAAAAAGAATTTGATTGTGATAAATTTTAAAATGTGGGCTTTCTGACATGATTTCTAGTCTATTGTTTTAAGAGTCAATTGTATGTATTATTCACGGATTTTTACAAAAGCGATTCTATCTCTCATTTTATAAATAAATAAAAAAAAAAAAGAGTAATAATTAATTGTTTAAGTAGACCGTGTAGAACGTGTAACAGGATAAATATAAAATTTTAATGATTAACGACAGTAGTAAGCTTTATAAATAAATCAAATAACAAATGAAAAACAAGAGGCGATGATTATATTAAATGCAAACTAACATTTTTTTTTTTTGTAATATTAAAATTAATCTACGCCATATTGTATTGATGTTCTTACAGGACTATGAGTTTGTAAGAAAAATCTATTTTTAAAATTAAATTAATAACGTTTAAAATGGTGATTAATTATAGGCTAGTAAGATTTATAAAAAATAATTTTTTCATTTCTTTTTGTACTGAATGAAATGGTTCATTTAAAACTGAATTTTGTTTTAAACACATTTATAAATCATTTAATTTTTAACTTTGTGGTCAAGTTAACTGTCAGATAAGAATAAGAATTTGAATACTGAAACATTTGCACATGATTTTATAAGAAATTATTGAAAACACAAACAGTTTTTCTTCAAACTATATTTTTTATATATTAAAATTTATAATTTGTTGAGTTAAATTAAAAGTAAAAAAAAATGTCAGCCATTGCAAAATTCATGCAGAGAATATCATGCATATTAAACATGTTAATATTCTTAAATTTTATTTTACAATACAACAGAGTTTTTGAATCGATAACTTTAAACAAAAATATGTAGAGTTTCATTAAATAATTTTTAGAAATAAATTTTACTCTATATACGGTAATTTTCCTATAATTAACTTCTTTTTTCAAATTCATCAAAAGCGTCATTAACGAAATGATGCTCTCAATCAGAAAATTTAATGTTTAACTTTTTCCCAAACTTATTTTTATATTATTTATTTATTTTCATGCAAATATTAAACATTATAATAATAATTATTAATAATTTTACCTTTTTAAAATTGAACGCCAAATAAAATTATTAGAAAGAAAATGAAAACCAACCACACGAACAAGTACCGCGCGGGTTAACTATTGCCAACTTAAAAACTGTTAAACGAAATTCCCCCGTTTTTATATAATTGCGACAAACGTTATGTAATAGTAAATGTAAATAATAAATATCATGTTTTAGGTTATAAATTTTTATTATTATAATTTAGATTATGTTTTCTGGCAATTTTTGTCAGTGGGGTATGTTTTAGTATTTATTTGTATATTTAAATTAAATTAATAAATAGTTATTTATTTATTTAAAAAAACGCTTTTGTTTTTAATAGGTAAAAGAAACTACATATTAAATCACATTAGAAAATATTGTGAATTTTCTTTTAAGAGCACAATGAATAATAAACCTGTTGAGAATTCAATGAAAAACAAACTTGAATCTGCTTTAAATCCCATACATTTATCAATAATTAATGAATCATACATGCACAATGTACCGAAAGGTTCAGAAACTCATTTTAAAATTGTATTAGTATCAGATAAATTTGAGAATATGACACTTTTACAGGTGAGCGTTAAATTTAATTTTGTTTTTAAATCTTCAATTTTGATAATTAAAAGCATTATATTACTTGATAATTTATAAAATCATGTATAATTTTTATTTCAGAGGCATAGATTAGTCAATTCAACTCTCGAATATGAATTACAAAATGGAGTTCATGCACTTTCTATTGTTGTTAGTAAATAATGTTAATATGATATTTATAAGTTGAATAAGTATATATTAAAATAAAGTAATTTTTGTATACTTACTTTTAGGCTAAAACTCCATCACAATGGAATCCTGAAGAAAATACTGCTCCTAGTCCAAAATGTTTGGGTGGCTTTGGTAAATAGTTGAACGAAGAACTGTAGCCGATTTAACAAATGTACATAATTTTTCTAAAGAAAATGTTATAATGTTTAATTTTTATAATATATCATAAAATATAAATAATGTATATAATGAAATGATTTAGTTTAATACAGTGATATTATGTGAAATTTTTCTTAATAATTATATTCGAAGAAGTCTGTGAAACCAAAAATTAGTTAAATTTTTTAGAATTAATTATTAAAAATAATTTTAATGTTTCTGATATGATAAATTTGATTATTTGTTTAAAAAAAATATTTTTTCATTATATTTTGTTGTACTTTAGTAAAATAATTGTTTTAACAATAAAATTGTATTGTTAAAAAAAAAAATTCAAATCGATATAAAATTATTATAGAAAATTTTAAATTTTCATTAAATAAGAATGATTAAACAATCGTAATTATAATTTTTTTTTCCATTTATTAAGATGTAATTATTTCAAAATAAATACCTGTAACAAAAAAAAATTTTTAATTATTTATTAAAAACCTGCCTTCATCCATTAAAAAAATGAAATATTTCATCTTTTTTTTTCTGAAACAAAAATATTACTAAAATTTTTTTTAAAGAAAGCAACAACGACAACAGGTTAATAAAAAATTTAATATTTTTTATTTATTTATGCATGTAATTCATAACAAAAATAAATGATTAATGATTAATCATGAAACATTGAATTTAATATGGATGATTTTTCACACTTGAAATTAAACAACATAAGGTGGGCGATCGGTTTAGATTGTGGTTTTTTTTTTGTACAATAAAAAAAAACATGAATAAGTAATAATTTTTTTTTTTTTTTTTAACTTTTCATTGCATGTATTTTTTTCCTTTCTTTTTAACCCGAAAACATTTAATAAAAAAAAAAAGTTATTCAAACAGTTTGAATTTAAAAAAAATTTTTTTTTTTTTTTTGGGTAGTTTTAAATGATTTCAAAGAAAAAATTAAAACAGTTTATTTTACATTAATTAAAAATTTAATAAAATATTATTATTTATTAAAAAAAATAAAATAGTAATATTAATAAATTTTTTTTTTTTATGTAAAGAATTAAAAGTTTAAGTTTTTTACTAAAGTGGTTAAAATATATTTTTTAAGTCATATAATGTAAGATAAAAATAAAATAAGATGATAAGAATTACTTAGGCTAATCAATGATGAAAATAGTTCTTTTTAAAATGATGAGTTAACACAACCATGATCAACACTCACCCCTTCCTAATTTTTCCCCTTTAAATTTTTTGCCGGTAAAATAACGGATTATAAATTTTTTTATTTTTTTATTAAAAAAGGGTTGCGAACGGGTTCATTATATAATTTAAAATCAAACTAAACAAAAAATAATTCCTATTTCTTTTATAAGTTTTTTTTAATAATATTAGAATTTTGTTATGAAATAATTAAAAATTATTTTGCCATATCAAATTCAGTTGTTTTTCTCTTACGAACTCGTTAAAATTTTTATTTTTGAAATTAAATAAACATGTGAAACTACTTGTCGGTTTTTATCGAACGAGTTTATTAGTTAAAAACGATCGATTAATAATAATTTTTTAAAATTAATTAAACGTTTTTTTATTTAAATTGTGATTTTAAACTTTACGCATATATTTTTTTAAGCGTGTTAATAAAAAATTATTATTTTTTTTTACTTACCAGTAAAAAACTTGGAGTGGAGGACGCCATTTTGAAAACGTTTTGCTGTCGTGTTCAGCTAATGAAACTGTGCGTTTATCGTTTCGTTTTAATAATTATTAAATCTAAAAGAAAGAATTAAGTGACGAATCGTTATTTTTATCGTTTTTTTAAATAATTATTAGGTACGTATATTATTATTAATAATTAAAAACGATTAAATATTTCTTTTGTTTAACGTTTTCGGTTATAAAATTATCTGAGCGTTCGATTGTCATAAAATTCGTTAAATGTCGCGCCGCCGTTAATAAATCAGCAACGACGCTTCTATTTCAAATTTCAATTTTAAAAACGTTTTTTTTTTTTTAATTTAAACGACAGAAAAATAGTTTAATCGGCAAAAAATATCAAATTTTATACTTTAAATAACGATTTAAAATAATTTCAAATGATTTTTAGTAGTTTTTTTCCCTTTTTAATTAAATAAAAAATAAAAAACATGCAAAATAACAATACTTAATGTTACTAAAAAACGTTAAAGAAATCGTTATTTTTTTAATATATACATAAATTATTAAGTTAGTTATGTATATTTATACGATTGAATAATCGTAAAATACAAAACTATTTAATTATATTTCCCCAAAAAAAAAAAAAACATTTATAATTAAAAGTATATACTTTAATATTTAATTATTTATACTTGTGATTAAATTTGCATGTGAAAATATTTAAAGTTTAATTTAAAATATATATGTATCTATGTACATAATTTTAACCAAATTTCATTTTTAATATAAAATTATTCTCCATTTTAAAAACTATTTAAATAAAAAATAAAAAATTAATTAAGTTTTCTCTCTTAAGGTGTAACATAATTAAAAAAAAATTTTTAATTTCTTTTCCTCATCGTTTAAAAAAATATTTTTTTTAATTCTTACGACATTTTAAAATTCATTTTGAAATTTATGTAAATGTTTAAAATTATTAATAATTACAAATAAAACTAAAAAATTTATGCAGTGCAATTCTATTAACAAAAAGAAATGAATAAAAAAAAACTTTCATTTGTTAATAAAAATAATATTTAATACTGCAAAGTTTTTTTATGTTATGTAAAACTTATTAATAAATTATCATTATTATTATTATTGTTATTGGATCATGTTTTAATAATTTTCAAGTAGTATTATTAATAAATTAATTTAATTGTTAGTAACAATCCTGAAATTATTATTTAAAATAATATTGTGCAAAAATTTTAAATTCTTTAACGGTTTGATTGAAAAACAAAAAGGGAAAAACTTGTTTTATATGTTTAAATAATGTTTTGTTTTATGTTTTAAATGTTTAAATGTTTAAATATTAATCAAAATAACAAATTAAAAACAAAAAAAAAAAATTAAAAATGAATTTTGAGTAAAAAAATTTATGTTTTGTTATTCCATGCAATGCCATAAAATAGAAAACAAAAAAAAACATTAATTTAATTAAAATAAATTTAAAAATTGTTAAATTCAAATAGAAAAAGGGTATTAAAAAGATAATCCCTTAAAAATCGGGGAAAAAGTAATAAAAAGTGTAATAAAATAAGAAGCAGAAGAAAAAAAAAAAGAATTTGTTAAATAATATAAACACACAAGATAATCCTATTTTACACTTTTTAAATTGTATTAACACGTTGTTAAACAATTTTTAATTTTTTTTAATTTTTTTTTCAGATCGAAACGGAAAAATAATAATAATAATAATAATTATTGATGATCATTAGCTGAAAAAGAGAAGCAAAAAGTTTTCAATTATCGAATAATATAATAATAATAATAATGAAAAATAAAATAAAAATTTATTATTATAGGTGATGGAGTTATAAAAAAATTTTTTTTTTTTTTACGGTGATTTTTTTGTTTTTTTTTTTTTTTATTAAAATGGATCCCAAGGAAATAAATAAATGTGGTAGCGGTTGTGAATCTCCAGGAGGAAATCAAGGGATTAATCAATCCCCAACAACAACAACAACAACAATACCATTTATATCAACAAAATCATTAATACAAAATCAAAATTTTGTACAGAAACCGCCATGTTCGAATCCGGATATTCAAAAAATCGTTAGCAGAAACGGAAACGGAACAGGTAAGTAATAATAATAAAATATTTATTGTTTGTTTTAAATTTTGATGGTTTTCCCGTAAAAATGTGCCATGAAAAACGATTCGTTATTGTTACAAAAGAAAAAAATTTAATAATTTAAGGTTTAACACAAAAAAAAAAAATGCTTATCATTTTAAATGTATCTTCCTCGTGATGACGTTGAGAAAAAAAAAAGTCTGTTAAAGGGTTTCTGTCTTCTTCTTCCTACCTTATTTTCAAATGGTTTTTGTCGGGGAGAGAGAGAAAGAAAAAAAAAGACGTTTTATAGTTTTTTGTGGGCAAAAAAAAACTGAGGGAATGTCAAAGTTTACATGACTAAAATGAAAGAACTCGAGATTATGATGTTGCACTCGTATTAAATCAAAAAAAAAAAAAAAAAAAACTTAATTTCCCATGGGTTCATTGTCAAAACATTTCAAATTAATTAATCATTTTTAAAATCTTCTTTAACTTCATTTCTGCATGATTCTAGAAAAAAAAAAAAAAAAAATTTTTTTTTTTTTTTAATTAATTTAATACCTAATGAAAAAAAAATTTATTTAATACAATGATTTATTTAAATTTATTATTATTATTATTATTCAAATTTAAAAACGGTATTTCAAAAATTAATTATTTTCTCTCTCTCTCTCTCTCTGCCTGTATCTTTCTCTCTGTCTCTTTCTCTCTCTGTCTGTATCTTTCTCTCTCTCTCTCTCTCTCTCTCTCTCTTTCCGTCTTTATCTTTCTCTGCCTTTCTCTCTGTCTCTTTTTCTTTCTCTCTCTGTCTGTATCTTTCTCTCTCTCTCTCTCTCTCTCTCTCTCTCTCTCTCTCTTTCCGTCTGTATCTTTCTCTGCCTTTCTCTCTGTCTCTTTTTCTTTCTCTCTCTGTCTGTATCTTTCTCTCTCTCTCTTTCCGTCTGTATCTTTCTCTGCCTTTCTCTCTGTCTCTTTTTCTTTCTCTCTCTGTCTGCATCTTTCTCTCTCTCTCTCTTTCTCTCTCTCTGTCTGTCTCTTTGGTCTTTCTCTCTGTCTGTCTCTTTCTCTCACTCTCTCTCTCTCTCTGTCTGTCTCTTTGGTCTTTCTCTCTGTCTCTTTGGTCTTTCTCTCTGTCTCTCTCTCTCTCTTTTCGAAAATAAATATGGCGTCGTAACAGTTTAAAATTTTTAAAAATTCCAAAAAATATATCCATTTGTTTAAAAATTAGTTGAAAAAAAAAAAATAAAAATAATTCACGCCTGAAATTTTCAACCCTATCCGCCGCCATATTTAAAATTCTAAAAACTTTTTCTCACCGTAAAAAAATTATTAAGGTTAAATAATAATAATAATAATAATGATTTTAAAAAATTAATTAAATGAAATATTTAAAAAAAAAAACCCAAAACTTTTTCCCATTCACACACATAGAAAATTTTTTTTTTTTTATTAATTGAATGATTTGTTTGATGTAAAAAAAAAAAAAAGGAAAAGGAAAAAAAAATGGTCTCCGGCATACTAATTCCTGTTAACAACCCTTAACGTATTAAAAAAAAATCTAAAAAAAAAAAGGGAATAAAAAATAGCCCATGAGAAAATTCATTTAGATGATAAAAAAAAAAAAAAAAAAAAAAAGAGTATAAAAAAAAATTTTTTTTTCTTATTACTTTGCTCCTAAAACAAAAAAAAAAAAAAAAAATATGGGGAGGGGAAAACAATGTAAGGGGCACACCCCCCCCCCCCCCCCCCCCCCCCCACACATAAAAAAAACTCACAAAAAAAAAAAAAGGAAAAAAAAAAAAAATCGGGAACTGTTTTAATACCGTGGCAGTCAACCTGACCAGGATCATTAAGTATCAGGAAAAAAAAAAAAAAAAAAGGGTGGATTTTTTATTATGGTTAAAGGGTTAAAATTACCCCGGAGGCACGTTTTTTTTTCTATTTTTTTTTTTTTTTTTTACTATCATCAGACGCTAAATAATTTTTTTTTATTCAGATTTTGTTGCTCGTAAAAAAAAAAAAAAAAATTTTTTTTTTTGATTGTTTTGGGTTTTTTTTTCGTATATAAAAAATTTTTTTTTTTTTTTTTTTTTTTTTTGGAGCCGCCTTTTCCATACTTAATAATCCTACTCGGTTCGAGTGTAAATTCCCCCGAAACGCGGAAGTTTATAAATTTAATTTTTTTTTTTTTTGTCTTTTTTTTGTTCTCATCAAGATTGTCTTTTATGTATGGATGGATGCGATTTGAATAGGAAATGGTTGTTTGGAGACTATTTAAAAAAAAAAAAAATTTTTTTTTTTTTTTTATTTCAAGGGCTTGCCTTAAGCGTAGCCCAAGGCTACTACTAAATACTACCACTAAAATCTCAGGTAGAATCTTTTAACCATACGTAATTCAATTAACACTTTTAAATTTATTTAATTATCATTATTATTATTTTTACGCGTAACGAACTATTATTATTATCATTATTACGCGTAACAAACTGTCATTATTATTATTATTTTTACGCGTAACGAACTTTTATTAGTATTATTATTATTTAACGTGTAAAACGTTGTCTTAGGTCGTCGTCGTCGTCATCATCGTCGTGTCATCAACGTAAAATATCGTCTGTCAGTCAGTCTCTCGTTTGTTTGTTTATTTTTTTTGGCGCGAAATTTATTATTTTTGCCGTTACGTCATCAGTGACATCACGCGTATACGTTTCATTCGAAAAAAAATAAATAATTTTTTCTTGCGTGTGTCGAGTTCTGTCGAGTTCGAAGAAAATTTTTTATTAATAATTTGATGACGTAAGAGTTACTATTATTATTATTATTATGGTCACTCTTAAACACGACAAGGCTATTATTTGTCGGGATTTTTAAGCATTTATTCCAGGTTTCTACCCGACGATTCCTTAGGGATAAATGCTCGAATTTTGTTGGTGCTAAAATTTTCCAAAGAAAAATGTGGGCCGTCCCACATAGTGCGATTTCCTGGATGGTTTCTTTATTATTATTATTATTATTATTATTATCATGCGTACTGTTTTGTGGAAAAAATTTTCTTTTTATTTTATATTCTCACGAGTTGACACAAACCGACAAAAACCGACATAAAAGTTTTTTTTTTTGCTCAATTTTTTGTCTTCTTCTTCTTCCACGTTAAAAAGGAATAATAAAAGACGTAATTAAAATTTTTCTATTTAATATTCTAAATAAGCGTGTGAAACATTAGGTCCAGTCCAAAAAAAAAAAAAAAAGGATTTGAAAGGGATGATGATGATGATGAAACATGCAAAAAAAAAAAAAATTAAATAAAATTAAAAAGAAGAAACAAAAAAAAAAAAAGGTTGAAAACAAAAAGATATTTGCCAAAAGTATATATAAAAAAAAAAATTTCTCTCTCCTTAGTTAATTTTCATTTATTTGGTTAAAAAAAAAAGGAAGAAGGAAGAAGGTAAAAGGAAAAAAAAGTCACAAAAGCCTGAGAAAAATCTTTTGTTTTTATATGTGCAGATGATGTCACGTAATAAAAGGGGTTTTTATAATCTCTTTTTAATTTAAAAAAAAAATTTTTTTTTATGAAGTTGTGGAAAAAAAAACCAAAAAAAAAAAAAAAAAACCAAAGAAGAAAAGAAAAAAGAAAAAGGGGGGAAATTAATTTACATAAGCGCATCTTCTTGCATACAAAAAAAAAAAAAAAAAAAATTTCGAATGAATCGTTCGAGCGTTAAAGACGTGGTAAAAGAATTTTGTTTGATTTAACGTTAGAGACAAACAAACACAAAAAATAATGATAATGATAATTTCCATCAACAAACGCGTTAACGAATATTATTATTATCATCATCTATTTATTATTTATGTTTAATTATCTATTTATTTAAATGAAACAATCATATAAATTACGTTTCGTCGATTTCTATTCAAAAAAAAAAAAAAAAAAAAATTGCATCTGCTTGTTGTTTGATTATTATTATTATTATTATTATTATTTTCCGGGTGAAAAAATCTTTTCGTTTGTACCTAAAACCACGTCTCCTCACCTTCTCCCTCTTTCCTTCCCCACAGTAAAAGGGAAGAAGGTAGTTTCGGGGGAAGTTTGGAAAATTTCACCTTTTGAAAAAAAAAAAAAAAAAAAACGTTTGTGTGATAAACGTCACCCTCACCTCGAGGGGCCGGTTTAAATCACGAAACAAACGTGGGGAGGGACTTTTCGGGGGGGGGGTGTTCGTGTTTATTAATAATACCATAGGTCAGGAAACACATGACCAATTGTGGGTAAAAAAAAAAAAAAAAAAAAGAAAACGAATAGATCGTGAGTATCATCCCCATCATCATCATAGGGATAGAATTTAAAATTGTCTGTATGTTTGTTCGTTTGTCCGTTTGTCTGTTTGTCTGTCTGCCTGCGTGCCCACCATAAAAAAACGCGGGTCATTTTTTTTTTTTGTATTCACGATAAAGTATTCATTATAAAAGAAGAATTATATAGAGAGAGACTCGCTTGAAGCAAAAAAAAAAAAAAAACCTTCGAAACCCTTAAAAACTTTCCCTTTTTTTTTTTTTATAGTCGCGACCACGTTTCGATTGTTGTTTGTTGTTGTTTGTTTAAATGAAAGGGTTTCGTTAAATAATAATAACAATTATTTTATTCACGTAAAAAAAAAAAAAAATTTTATCAAAATTACGTCGTTTACTTTAAAAATATAATAATAAACTTCATCCCTTAAAAAAAGGGTTGAAAATGAAATTTTTTAAATAAAAAAAATTTAAATTGCGATTTTACTGTCGGAAAATGGAAAAGATTCGAAAGATTTTCCAAAAGAAAATCACGTTTTTTCGTTTAAAAAAACCCCTTAATTGTGTCGTTAATAAAATAAGGGATGATGTAATTTTTATAATTAAAAAAAATTCGTTAGTAAAAATATTTTTATGCGAGATGAGAGAAGATGATTTTACCGGAAGTACCGGTAATAATAGTCGATCACAAAAAAAATTCGTTTAACCGTCGGAAAAAAAAAAAAACGCGCGAGTTTTTTATTTTTAAAAAGTATCAACTTTTTTTGTTTTTTTGTTTTTCAATTATAATAAAAATATTTTTTTTTTTAACAAAAAAAATTAATAATAATAATAATAAATTTAAGGGTGTTTTTTTTGTTGATATTCTATATAAGTTAAACATTGAACTATTTACACATCCCTAAAAAAAAAAAAGAGTGAAATATTTGACCTACCCTTAAAATTTCAGCTTGGGGTGCGACAATATATACTTTTATATTCGTTTATTATTATTATCATCATTTTTTTTTTTTTTTTGGTTGTAAAATTCGTTCGCTGGGAAGGAACCCTTAATAAAATACTTGCCAATCAGGTTTGCAGACTTTTTATGGGGTGAAATTAACCCTCCAATGATTTTACTTTAAAATGGCGGTTATTTCTACTTTTTTTTTGCCCGACAATTTTTTTTTTTTACGTCTCCCTCTCTCTCTCTCTCTCTCTCTCTCTCCCGAAACAATAATAATAAATTTTTTTTTTTCTATTCTCGTAACGTTTTAAAATTTAAAAAAAAAAAAAAAATGGCGGGAATTTAAAGAAACGATCGAATGAAAAAATAAAATAAAACATTTAATTAATTAAATGTGATAATTATCGGTTTTACATCGTAAATAATTATTTTAATCGATACTACTGATGATGATAATAATAATAATAATAATAATTTTACATAAATAAATACATTATTAAATAATTTTTACAATCGGCCCATATGTCAGATGTTAATTTTTTTTTTTTTTTGTAATAAGGGTTGATTTTAAGACAAACAGAAAAAAAGGTCGAATAATTTTTTAAAATTATAAATAAGATAAAAATAATAATAATAATAATAAGTAATTATTATTTCATTAAGAGTAATTTGTTTGTTTGTTTGTTTGTTTGTTTTTCAGTTGTATTAACATCATCACCGAACAACGAAGCAGAATTACAACTTTATAGAGTAATGCAAAGAGCAAGTCTTCTTGCTTATTACGATACTCTTTTAGAAATGGGTAAATTTATTATTATTATTATTATTATTAATTATGTCCGAAATATTTAAATGTTTAATTATTATTATTATTATTATTTAGGTGGAGATGACGTACAACAACTTTGCGATGCGGGAG
Source organism: Pediculus humanus corporis (assembly GCF_000006295.1). Lineage (NCBI taxonomy): Eukaryota > Metazoa > Arthropoda > Insecta > Psocodea > Pediculidae > Pediculus > Pediculus humanus. Next base: position 54,385 of record NW_002987869.1, on the reverse strand, counting down.
AAGAAGAATTTTTAGAAATAATGGCATTGGTAGGAATGGCATCAAAACCATTACACGTAAGAAGATTACAAAAAGCATTACAAGAATGGATAACAAATCCGGGTGAGTTTGTTTGTTTGTTGTTTGTTGTTGTTGCTGTCGGAACTTTAACGTTTGATTAAATTTTTAAAACACCTTATAACAAAACACGATATAAAAAAGTGAATTTAGACGCACACCATATTGATGTTTTAATATGCCTTAATTTAAATCCTTCGCGTTTTGAACCTGTCACTTAACAATGAGAACCTTAAAAAAAAAAAAATTCATTACCTGAATAAAAGTAACAACGGGTAGACATGTCGGTCGGTCCGTCGGACGTGATACATAAAAACCTTATTTAATGATGATGCGTAATCGTGGCAGACAAATGGTGAGAGGGTTGAATATTAAAACACACAACAAAAAATGTTTTTTTCTTCTTCTTCACAACCAAAACAATCCTGCAAACAAAAAAAAAATTTCATTAATAAATAAAGTCACGTGATTATTTGTAAAAAAAAAAACGGTTGGGTATATAAGAAATTACTATTCAAATATCGGAAATCTAAGGGGGTAACCCCGTCTGGTTTTGATTATAATTTTTGGTTGTTGTTGTTGTTGTTGACCATCTGCCCTCATGTGGGCAGTTTAAAAAAAGAAACAAAAAAACTCGTCATTTTTTTTTTTTTGTTTACGGTAACACGTAAAGACGTCGTCAACTCGGGTAAAATTTTTTTTTTTTTAGTCGGATGCGTTTTTTTAAAATATTTTTTCGTTATTTAATTAACAAAATCCGTTAATTAACAAACTCAAACTCATTGTTGCCCTTTTTTAAATTTGTTTAATGAAAAAATAAAAAATATAAAAAATGTTTCCGCGACGATTGTTTTACATTTAATTAACCTTAACCTTAACGATGGATAGCCCGAAGGAATAATTTTTAATTTAACCGTTAATTCGCTACGTTTATTATTATTATTATTAATTAGTTAATTAACGCCGAAAGAATTGATTACGATAAGAAAAGAACATTATTATTATTATTATTAACCATCACGCTTCGATGAAACGTGAGGGTATAACAACAAAGATGATGATGATGATGATGATGTTTGTTAATTTTTATATGTAGCCATGTTTCAAACACCTCTTTCGTCAGGGTTGGTACCAACTACCAATAATATTACCCACGTGGTTAACAGACCGTTAAATTCTGTTGTGACCAACGTGACAACGACAGGAACATCCGCTATAAATTTATCATCGACGCCTTTAAATACTCAAAATGTCAGTAATCCGACGAAAGAAGTAGTACCTGTGGTAGTATCATCGCAGGATTCATTTCAGGTAAGAAAAGGGGATCCTCGAGAGTGGGATTCATCTGGAACGAAATAAAAAAAAAAAAAAATTTTAATTTTAATTTAGGTCGCAAGCGAAGTAAACAATCAAAGAGAGGCCATAATCCGTGGTCCTAGTCCCAGTCCGACGATCCTAAATCAACCACCGGGATCACCATCAAATCAAAATCCCGTTTTGTCAGAATGTCAAATTATAAAATTGTCAGAAGCAGCAGAAGCATTGGTGAAAACATTACCACAATTCGAACCGAAACCGCAAAACGCGAAGAAGAAAATTTGTAGAAATTTAGAAGTAAATTTTCCATTTTCCATTTTTCGTTCTCCATTTTTTTTTTTTTTTTTTTTGGGCAACATAAAATTACGGTTAAAAAAATTGTTTTTTTAGAAAGTTATGAAAATGTCGCGAGATGATCCACAAAGAATGGACGAAATAAGAAAATATTCAGCCATTTATGGTAGATTCGATTGTAAAAGAAATCCACAAAAGCCATTAACCTTTCACGAGGTAAATATAAATTCGAAAAGGTGTTTTTTTTAAAAGTTGTCACTAGTTGTAACTACCCTTAAAAATTTAAATATATCGTAACCAGATGCCCCGCAGCTTGTTGTTAGTAGCAGAAGACAAAAAAAAAAAAAATTTTTTTTATGGGGTTCTTTTATTCAGTTCCGGCTATCCAAAAAGGGTTTCTGTTAAACATATCTCTTTTTATTATTATTATTAAATAAGGAAACCGATTATGTTCAATTTATTATTATTATTATTATTATCGTTTTTATTAATAGAATAATAATAATAATAATATTTTTTTAGGTATCGGTCAATGAAGCAGCAGCACAAATTTGTAAAATTTCTCCAGCACTCCTAACGAGAAGAGATGATTTATTTGCATTGGCAAGACAAATCGTTAGAGATTCTGGATATCACGTGACAAAAGGACATTCCAGGTTCGTTATGAGGGGAGGGAAGGGGAGTGGGTGGAGGGGAGGGAAGTTAACGTGATTTGATTGATTTTTACAGTTTCGTTGCCGGCGGTAAAAGTTTCAGTTACCAATTAAATTACAAAACACAAGAAGATAATAATATTAATTGTCCGAAGAAAATCAGAGTCGTCGATGACGAATCTTCATCTTCAAGTTTAAACGATTCGAATTTCGAATTTGATAAAATTAAAAGACAAGTTTGTCCGATGCAAAATAATAATGATAATAATAAGAGAATTTAATTTTTTTTTTTTTTTTTTTTAATAATAAAAATTTTCAGGATCGTTTGGATCAAATAGCGGAAGAATTGAGGATTTTAGGGAGTAAAACGGAAGAACTGGTACAGGCGGCACAAGAAATAAGGCAAAAAAATGACGTGTCGTCTGCTCAAACGTTACAACAACAAATGGAAATGGTTCAAAATAAACAAACTCAATTGTTGTTAGAACAAAGCGAACTTTTAAAACAACCGCTACCGTCCAGGTAGGTTTTTTGAAGGTTCGGATGAAAAAAAAATTTTTCCCGATTCGTCATGAATAAACTTTTTTCCCCTTCCCCCCCCTTTCCCTCTTTAGGTTTTACCGCCGAAACGGAAATAAAAATCAAACGGAAAATGATAAACAACCGGATACGGATGATACAGATTCGCAATTTTCATTAAGTAACGCAAGTTCTCCCTCACAGGTGATTTAGTAATTCTTAGCGGTAACCTTTGACCCTTTCGCAATAATAATAATAATTTGTTTTTTGGAATTTAGGAAGTGGGAGATTCTAGAGATTCACTTCTTCGTGATGTTGATAATTATAATTCGAACGGGTCACCTTCGACAATAAAAACCCCATGTAAAGTTGGGAAACAGGTAGGCCCCAAGTGACGAAGTGACCATATATATATCCTTCAAGCTTGGGTTAAAACCTAAAACAGGTAATAACATCGTACCTACAAATAATTATTATTATTATTAATTTTTTTTAACGTCTCGAGCACGTCGTATATATAATTTCCCGCCCGCCCTCCCCCCCCCCCCATAGCACGATTCGCATGATTAAATCCTATAAAAAAAAAAAAATCCCCGCTTAATTTATTCAAATTAATAATAATAATAATAATAATAGTTTGCGACTAATAATAATTATTTTAGTTAATTAATTATTTAATTAATTTTTATCGTTATCATTATTATTAAGTTGGTTTCAGTTTTTATTTATTTATTTATTTATTCGCACGAATTTTGGTTTGAAGGTATTATTATTGCACGAATTTAATTTTTTATTTAAAAAAAAAAAATAGGAAAGCAGGTAAGAAATAAGATAAAATTATTATTATTATTATTATCATTATCAATATCATGATTACCTGATTCGTCCGTTGAAAATTTTCTTTTTTTTTTCCAGGAGTTTCTTCGGGGAGAAGAAAATGATTGCGACGTCGTTAAGGGAACGTACCGTGATGAAACGTATGGATTTTATTCATAAGCTAAACAGACCGCGCAAAAACAAAAACAAAATCAAGGTAAATTAAAATCCATTTCCGTTTCATTATTTTAAATAATAATAATAATAATAATAATTTTCTTTGAATGATTTTTCCGTTTTTTTTTTTAGATTGTATAACGTTCGATGATGACGTAGTAACGGTAAAAGGTCGTTAACCTCAACGGTAGAAAATTAAAAAGTGTAATAGTAAATGCGTGAGGTGTAAAATTTGAAAAACGTTATTCTCAATTATAATAATTTTTTAATTATTTTTAAAACAGGAAGTTAAATCGAACGTGGAGAAAAACAAAATAATAATGATAATAAACGACCGAGTAAAAAAAATTATCAAAAGAATGTTCGAGAATCGAAAAGAAAAAAATTTACGTGAGTTTTAATTAATTAATTTTTCACATCATTCGTTAACTATACCATTAAACCTTTAAAAAGGCCGCCATTTTTTTCCAGATCGATACGAAAAGGAAAAATTACGTTTATCGATGACGTCATCGTTATCACGTGACATGATGAAGGGGAGAAAAAAATTCATTTGTTTTTATGCATGTAAAAAAAAAAAAAAAATATATATATATTGTTTAACAATTGATTTTTTTTACGTGTTTATAAATTTAAAACGTGATGATTTTATTTATTTATCTAATTGTTGTTGTTGTTGTTATCATTTTGTTTATAAAAAAAATATATATTTATGTATATAAATATAATTTTTGTTTGTCGTATTTAATTTCGCGCACGCGCACGATCGTCATCATCTTAAAAATAACAAACGACCGAAACAACCGGAATAATTAGTCGTTGTTTGTTGTTCTTTTCTATTAAAAAATTTATAATTTTTCGAACCGTAATTATTATATTTATTACTATTATTATTATTATTATTACTACGTCTGAGAGGTTTTCGTCTGCTGCTTTCTTTTCTCAGTGTTTTCCTACATTCCTGATGCTGCAAATAAAAAAAGTTTTTTAATATCGATTATGTTAGTTTATTTATTAATTTATTTTCCAACTCACTTCTTTCGTTGCCGTTTGTAACGAATTTATCCATTCGGATCCATATTTAGAATCCGACGTGTAAAAAAATAAAACTTCTTCTTGGCAGACGATTTTAAAAACTCCTGTGCTGAATATAGGTTCGACTTGACAGTGTCTTATGGGTAAAAGACCGGAAAATTTCAAAGGACCCATTTCACTTCCTTTACAATACATTAAATAATCGGAAAAAAGTATAACGTATCTCGAATCTGATCTTTTCCAATTTTTCGATACCTAAATTCATTCATTTATAATTAACTCTAATAATTTTAGTTTAAAAAAAAAAGGTTTAATTTAAGGTTATGTTAAATTTACTTTCATTAATGAACCCTGTTTAATGATTTTCCTTCCAGGTTCGACAATATCCAATGGTGAACCTGTTAATCTTTTTGCTAGAGATAACATACTTTCAACATTTTCATATTGGCTAACGTGATCATTTATGTGAGACGCTGTTTCTTCAATTTTTTTTAAAGCACCTGTTACATAACAATTTATTATAATTAATATAAAATGAAATATTTTGAAATCGAACAAAAAGTTTACCTTGTAAAATAAAATATTCTGGATCATCCACGCAAGTATGATTTAATACTTCCTGTAATAATAATTTATATCGTGGAATTCTTTGAATTGGAACAATTAACAACGATTGAAATGATGCAGAAACTTCTGGTCTTTTTTCATGTGTTGTTATGAACTCATGTAATTCTTTATTATTCTTTTGCATTTCCTTAAATAAAAATTTTACAATTCGATAAGTGAGATTAATTATGTAATAATTTCTTTCGTTTAAACTACACGATTTTGAAAAATCATACTTGTAATATTTGTAGAGCTTGCTTGTAATCGTAGGCATAAACAGAATATAATTTTAAATAAGGTGCTAATCTGTTAAATGCAGCACCCACATTTCCATTTTGTTTTTTTAATTCTTGAAGTAATTCACCATTAACCTTATATAAAATTTCAATATTTCCAAACAGAGCGTGAAATGTGTTTGTTGGAAGCCAATTTTTATTTCTTAAAGGTTCCATGAAGTACTAAAAAAAAAGAGAAAAATGTGCATAATCATAAAAGCCATAAAATTTCATAATAATAAAATTGTGAATCCTATCATACCTTCATAATTATTTCTAATTGTTTCAAATAATTAATTTCAGATGTGTATATTTCATTAATTGCTTTCTCTTTCAATTCTTTTTCTTTTTGAATTTTAGATGTTTTTGTAAATTCGTTTAATGCAGATAAAACTTTCATTTTAGATCTTGTCGTCAATATATTCCTTTCGTTGAATGCTTTTTTCAATTCTTCACTAAAAGTCAATGGAGTCGATTGTAAAAGTGTGTTATTCATAACTACTACCTTTTCTAAATTATATATCACAACGTTTTAACTATTCACATAAATATAAATTTTTTTTAAATAATTATTTCTTAATCATAACATAATAATAATAATAATTTGATTAAATTTGTTATGATTGGTTTAAATAATTCATTAAAAAAAAAAATTTCGCAATAATAATTTATTTAAATAAAATAAAAAAAAAACTTAAAACGTAACGTTCGTTTACTGCGTCAACGCGAAACAAGAAACGGTTACAATACTTCACTCCCCCCACTCCTTCTCACGATTACCATTGGCTTGGAATCAAGCGTCAAATATTCTGCTGCCACTTTTAACCGTTATTTTTAACGCATGACGCCATTTTGAAATTTTCTTGTTTCCTTTTTAACAATATCGAAATTTAAACGTACAGGAAAATTAATAACGAGAAGGTTAAACGTATTTTTTATGAATTAAAATAATAATAATAATAATGCATATTACAAAAGTAAAAAATATATGTATAATAATGAAAATATTGACCTGTGGTAAATACATAACAAAATTAAAATAATTTTATATTCATTTAAGACAATTAATAATTTCATTCGATAAAAAAACCTTTTTCCTTTCTTTCGTTTGTTTTTTTTTTTTAACTTTCATTTACCGACAAGTATAAACGTAAAAATTAAAATTCAAGTCTTAAAAAAAGTAATAAAAAAAAAACAACAAAAAAAAAAAAGGATAAACTTGTAAAAATAATAAAATAAAATGTAGTAAATTTTAATTCAAGATAATCAATGACCAATGTTTTGTTTTTGTTTTCTTTCTCTATGACCACCAACAAATAAAAAAAAAAAAAAAAAATTTTTATTATCGGAACATTTATTATATTTCACTTCTACCGCTAATTTCATTTCCCCCCCCCCCTTTCTTCTTCTTCCTTATGGATAATAAAAAAAAGCGATTAAAATCCCAAATCGTGCCCGATATTTCAAGGAAAATCATTACAATTTGTTTCTAAATGTTAAATATATAAAAAAAGTTTAAAATTTCAGTGTTTTGGATAAGTTTAAAAATCAAATTGACTCCCTTGTTTGGGCGCGCTAAAATTAAATTGACCGTTAACCTCTGGTGCCACGCTTTCATCTTCATCCTAAACAAACAAAAAATTTATGTTAAATTGAGCGTTTGGGGTAATAATTCAACGTTTAACCCATTAAAAATTATCATTATTATTATTATTAAATGAAAACTTGCCGCTTTCGAAAAGTAATGCTGTATTATATCCAATGCTTTTTCGTATATCTGTTGATTTTCGTGATTTTGTAATTCTTCCAATTTGTCGACGCCCCCGCATTCTTCTATCATCAACGCGATGGAATCAAGTTCTCCGATTTTTTTAGCGTTTTTCAAAATGTTCGTGAGAGCGTCCATGACGACCAAAACTGTGCTCCAGTCTTTTGCGTCTAAAAGATTGCACAGGGGAGGTATGACACCCGCGCGGAGAAGGAAAAACAATTGCGTGACGGTCGCACCGGAAGTGAAATTTGTCACGGCCCAAGCAGCTTCCTTTTGCGATTTCGAATCTCCCTGTTGAAATACAAAACAAATGACTCTCTTATCTAACCAAAACATAATTAACGATAAACTAAAAAGAAAAGTTACATTTTGTAAAACGTTTATCAAAGGTGGTAAAATTTCAGCATCGATGACTGCTTGAATTTGTTCTTTATTTCCGGCCGTTATGTTCGATATTGACCAAGCGGCTTCTTTGACAATGTTATCTTTGTCCGCGCTCAGTAAATTTCTCAAATTCGGTAAACCTCCGGCATTTATGACGCAGTCTGTTTGAAAATCGTTACCCGTGACTATGTTTCCGATTGTTCTCAAAACCGGAGTTAGTACTTGGGTGATGTTGGAAGCAAAACTTTCGGATAAAAGTTCGACTAATCGTGGCACGACTCCCGTTTCGACGGCAGCTTGAATTCTTTTATCTGGACCATCGGTCAAATAAGACAGAGACCAACAAGTATCCGCTAAAAAAAAAATTTTTTATTAATTTTAAAAATTTATACTTGGACGAATTTAACATTTAATTACTGCAAATACTTTACCTAAAACTTCATTATCTTTGGAATATAACAATTTACGAAAAGTCGGTAAACATGTTTTAACGACACTGAATGGCGGTGGAGGATTTTTATTTCGACATAAATTTGATATAGTCCAAACAATATTACGAACGGCACTAATTTTGAGATCGGATTCTAGTAATTTTAATAATATAGGTAAAGCTCCTAATTCTAAAACGAGATCTCTAGGCTTAGGTCCATCGCCTGCAATGTTACCCAACGCCCAAGTTGCTTGTTCGGCAACTTGTTCATGCGGAGAATTCAATAAAGCAATAAATTTGGGCAAAGCACCAGATTGTATGATTACAGCCGTTTCATCAGAATTTCCAGATGCTATATTTGTCAAAGCCCAGCAAGCTTCAAATTGAAATTTTTCACTTGAAATTAAATATTATTATCATCATCATCATCATTAGTTTTATCAACTTAGGTCGAAAACATTTTTTTAAATAATTATTCCTTACTTGTATTTCTCTGACAGGAATTCGACAAGGTGAGGAACAATTCCAGAATTGATTATATCTTGAATTGGAGGATTTTTATCTTTGCTAAGTATTTTTCTAGCATCTTGAAGTGCTTCAAAAACAAAATTTTCATCTCCACTTGTGATGGCTGACATAATTTCAGGAACAGTCATGACAGAATTGGATTGAGTTGAAGCATTGCCGTCTTGAAATGCATACGGAGATTCATTTACAGACACATTCCTTTTTTTAAGTAATTGATCATATCTACTAGCTTTTCTTAAATTTATAGTAACAGAATTTCGTCGCCTTCTCATTTCCTTCAAAAAAAAAAAAAGAGATAATTTAATATATTTAAAAGTTTTTTTTCCAAAAAAATTTGTTTTCATTTTTTAATTACTTCAATATCTTTTCCTTTGTGCTTAAAATTTGCCAGCCTATTCGGCATTTGATTTTCTTGCATCTGCGACATTTTTTAATGGCTTATCTGAAATTGAAAAAAAAAAAAAATTATTTAATATGGAAAACACTAAGTAAATTAAATATTGATTAAACATTTATAACTTTTACAAAATTTCTTTTTAAAATCATGACCTAAAGTAATCTTATTTTCTACTACAAATAACAAAAATTATCTTTCAAGAGTAAATGATTAACTTTCATTGAAATAAAAAAAAAAATACAAATCACTAAAGTTTAAAGTTTTGACTTTTTTCATAATTTTTATAACTTAATTCACTCACTATAATTATAAATATTCAGAATTATTCGACAAATAATATTTAGTTTCAGTAAAAAGACTAATTTCACTTTATAAATAATAATAATCATAATGAAAAAAAACAAAGCGAATGTTATTTGTATTATTATTTAAATACAACTTGGGTTCGAGTATCAAACACTAAAATAATTATAATATTATTTATATGAAAATTTCCAAAAATATCTTCTCTTTAAGTAATCAAAATGAATCAAAGAGAATTTTTTAAAATTAGGTTCGATTAAAACCAGAAAAGCAATTAATGAGTCACATTGTTGGAAAAAATCGAAGCTTTTTAAAAATATATTATTATATTTTTATAATACATTAAAAAAAATTATGTAGAAGTTTTTTTTTTGTGAATTAATGGATATTTTACCGAAAAGACAGATACTCTCACTTAAAAATACAATTAAGTAAAAAACAACACTCACTATTTGTTTTTTTAATAGGTAATGTTAAGATTTATATTTAAAAATATGTGGAATGATGTGACTACATAAATTTAATAAAACTTTTTCGTTTAAATATAGCTCTAAACAATTATAATAATGTTAAAAGTCAAAAAAAATTCTATCAACACTAATCTTTGAATTGTAGAAACAGGATTATTCAAGATTAATCATGAACATTAATGATTTTCCTTTGTATTATTTGACGATTGAGTAAATATTTATTTACGAGGCACTACATCCAAACATAAATTTTACAATGTATTGTAATCAAATATCAAAATTGTATTTATTATTTAATTATTAATGCTTTCAAACAATTACTTGCAGTGAAAAAAATATAAAATTATCAATTTAATTTATAAATTTTATTTTTTGCAGAGAAACGAATTCGAGACGTGAGAGAAATGTTTAAATTACACATTTATTTATATTAAATAATTTATTAATACT
>NW_002987869.1:6883-43877 GCF_000006295.1 Pediculus humanus corporis | reverse complement strand
GTGGATGCTTGAGACCAAAAAATGCCAGAGAAATTTGTTTCAAACGGACAAATTTAATTTGGTTGGTAGTAGTGGGTCGTTTGCGCCAAAAGTTTTAGCCTTAATTTTAGAATTTTAATTTTAGATATTAAGTTTTATTGAATTTTGAAGATAATTATGAGGCCACTAAAAATGAAATTAATTAAAAACAATGGTAAAAAAATTAATTTATTATACTAATGATTGTTTTATGTTTCGAATGATTTTATTTTAAAATATTATATTATATTACACTATATTATATAATTTCATATTATACATTTAGATAATGAATATGAAGCTTGTTCACCTGCCAAAAGGAGAAAAAAATTAGACGAAACTAAAGAAAATGATGATAAGAAACCTTCAACGCCTAGTAGTAAAGTTAATAATAATAAGAAGAAAATATTAACTGAATCCAAATCCAGTATAAGAACTAATTCAGTTTTAAATTTTTCTGAGGATAGCTCATCATCCCTTAGTGATAGTGACGATGATGACATTGAAGAACTATTTTATCAATTACAAAAATCTGGAATTAAAACTATTGAATCTCATTTTAATTCTAAAAAAACTACACCTAAAACTGAAACACCCAAAGGTAGGATATCCAAGGCAGAGACACCTAAACATGAAATAATATCTAAAATAGAAACATCGAAATGTGAATCATCCAAATCGGAGACACCCAAACGAAGAACATCTAAAATAGAAACATCCAAATGTGAATCATCTAAATCAGAGACACCTAAACGAAGAACATCCAAAGTAGACACACCTAAATCTGACAAATATAAAATAGAGACACCTAAAGTAAAAAAAATTAAAACAGAAACACATGCATATGAATCATCTAAAAAAGAATCACCCAAGGTAGAAGTATCGAAAAGAAAAACACCTAAAACACCTTTAAATGGTAATACATCAAGTCAAACTAAAAATTCTACCAGTAAAAAAACTCCTATCAAAAAGAATAAAATTAAAAAAAAATTAATCGAAGAATTTAGTGATTCAAGTGAAGATGTGAATGATTCTGATTCGAGTGATTTTGAAATAAAATCGTGTATTAATGTACCTGATCTAGAAAAACTACCTGAGGATTTAATTTTAAATTACAAGAGAACTCCGAAAAAAACTAATAGATTTGAGATAGAATACACACCTAGCAAAATTAAAAGGTTAGTGTGAAATTGAAATTTTATTTATGTTTTGTTCATTAAAATTTAACAAAAATAATAATAATAATAGGTTTAAATACTGGTAACATTTGACTTTTTTTCAGCACTGAAAAAATTATTATAAAAACACCGAGCAGATCTGCAGGGAAAAATAATTACGAATCAGATGATTTATTAAAAAGTGATCCTGAGTCTACTCCAAAACGTAAAATTTTAAAAACATCTAGAAAAACATTATCTGGACAAAAGAAAAAAATGACTCCACAGCTGCCAAAAATATTAGAAATTGTAAATATATATATATATATTTTTTAAAGCAATCCGCTGAATTCGATACGGTTGAATGAGTAAATTTTTTTTTTTTTGTTTAGGATGAAAGAGGATCTGCAACACCCTTAGAAAAAGCTTGGGTCAATTTGCATGCGTCAGCTGTTCCTAATTTTCTACCTTGCAGAGAAAAAGAATTTAATAATATTCTTACGTTTGTCAAAAATAAACTCTGGGATGGAATCGGAGGGTAATTTTATTTTTTATATAATATCATATGTAATTTAAAAATCGATCGATTGAAAGAATTTTTTTTTTGTCGTAGGTGCATGTACATATCCGGTGTACCCGGTACGGGAAAAACAGCCACTGTAACACAAGTCGTTAAACATTTAAAAAAATGTGCTGAAAACAACGAAGTACCAGATTTTAAATTCGTGGAAATAAATGGAATGAGATTAACCGATCCAAGGCAAGCTTACGTTCAATTATGGCGAAAACTTTTTGATAAAAAAGATAGAATTTCACCGGACCACGCTCAAAAATTATTAGATAATTGGTTTAGTAAAAACGATAAAAGAAGCGAGAAAAAAACAACGGTTTTGCTTGTGGATGAGGTATGCTAAACAATTTAATTGGCATCATCAAAAATGTTTTCAATACTTTCGACTAATTTTTTTTTTTCTTACATAGTTGGATTTGATCTGTCATAAAAAACAAGATGTAGTGTACAATTTACTCGACTGGCCTACTCGAACTCATTCCCGCCTCGTTGTTCTCACCATAGCAAATACAATGGATATGCCTGAAAGATACTTTAAGGGTCGAATAACGAGTAGAATGGTATGATTCGCGATGAGAGGAGGTTTAACTTTCCCATCGCTATTCATCATCGCATTAATCGCGAAATTAATTTTTCCAGGGATTAACGAGATTAACATTCACACCATATACTTACAAACAATTGGAAGAAATCGTTTCGGAAAGACTCAAAGGGCTCGACGCATTCGAATCCGATGCGGTGCAATTGGTGTCGAGAAAAGTGGCAGCCGTGTCTGGAGATGCCAGGAGAGCACTTGGCATTTGTCAAAGAGCGGCTGAATTACCCGAATCTTACGGCGAAGTTAAAATGAGTCACATAGAACAAGCAATTAAAGAAATGACAAATTCGAATATCGTTAAAATCATAAAGTGAGTGATACATATATATAAAATTTCAAGCGTGATAATAATAATAATGATAATATTGTAATTCAATGTCTTGTTCTGTGCAGAAGTTGTAGCTTGATGGAAAAACTTTTTCTTCAATCTTTATGCGACGTAACGTTTCATTCAAATGCAGATGAAGTCGAATTAATAAAAGTAATAGATCAACTCTTGACAACTTGCGTTTTGGAAGGAATTCCACGACCGGTCGTATCGACAATTTTAACTATAACAAATCGTTTGAGATGCTGTCGTTTGATTTTTGTCAATCAACCAAAAACAGGAATTTTACAACGAGTTATGTTAAACGTTACTCAAGACGACATTCATTACGCCGTCAAATGTTAAATAATTTCGCAATTTCAGTATTACAAAAAAAAAATAATAATCATAAGCTGCGTTATAAATAAGACTGATCATTATTTTAAGAAAAAAAAAAAAACTTTTATATATATAAATAATTTTATAAATTTAAAAAATTTAATTAGTTTTGTAAAATATTTAAGATAATTTTTAACGGTATTAATAACACTTTTTTTAAAAAGTAAGAATAATTAGAAAAAAGAAAAAAGTTTTTAAAAAATTTTATTATACTTTGTGCGACATTTTTTTTTTTTTTAAATTTTATTTATATTTTAAATTTTAGATAAAAAAAATTTTTATAAGATGAAATCATTGTCGTATGTAAATTTTTCTCATTTAATTTTTTTGTCCGGCTTGTGTATGAGAACCGTAATAATAATAATAATAATAATAATAATGAAATCGTAAGCGTGCAAGTTTTAATATTAAATAGTCAAGGATTTAAATGCAGGGTTTCCGCAGTGTGAGTCGGTAGTCAATAATTAAAATAAATTTAAATTACTTGAAAGGGGTCAAAATCGTCCTCTCCTCGAATGGAAAAACATGGAAATGAACTTTATATGACCTTTGGCCTACTCTTATTCCCAAAAGAGATGATGAGATTAATTTTTAAAACAGATTACAAATCTAAATTAAAATGAAAAAACTTTCAAGTTTTTTGAAAAAGAAATGGGTGAGGGGGAAGGGGGGGGGGTTAAATGAAAATTTTCAAGGTTTTTTTTTGGGAATTTATTTTTTCATCACGTTGTTGTTGTTGCGAAATGATAATAATAATAATTATTATTACATTGTTAACCCGTCTCGACATCATTACCTTTGTTATTTTGCGGTATTGTTTGTATTTTCATTAACCAAGGCTAGCGACTTCCGTTCGAAACGTACGTTTTCCCTAATTATTATTATTATTATTATTATCACCATCGTATCATCATCATCAACGCTATCATTTTTTTTTTCCGTTGCGGGTTCATCGTCATCATCATTATCGATAAATTTTACTACGTAAATTAAAATTTTTTTTTTAATGTCGCCAAAGTTTTTGTAAAAAAAAATTTTTTTTTTTTATTATCAAAACGAATTCGTTCTAGAATCGTCATAGAAATTTTTTTTGAACAAAGAAAAGAAAAAAATTGATTTTTTTAAAAATTCGTTGTTGTTTTAATTTAAAGTTACAAACTAAATTAAGTCCTTAAAAATAAAATTGTAAATATTTAAATTTTTTTTTTTTTTTTTTTGTCATTACGATGCTGGAACGAACTGCGTTTATTATTATTATTATTAGTAGTAGTAGTATTAAACTTTCGGGCTAGAAATTTACATTGTTCGATTTTTTTTTTTTATATAATTGTACTTATTTATAAATGTAGTATTTAACTTATGCAACTTCTTCGATGAGGAACTTGTAAAATTTATTTAAATTTTGTTTGTTTTTTTTTTTTGTATCGCGCGCGAAAAAATGGAGGCTGGAGAACAAAAAAAAAAAAATAATCAAAAGTTTTTTGATGGAAAACGATTGGTTATTTTTTTTGTACGTCAGCCTCTCGCGTTTAATTTTTTTGGTTTTTAAATTGTAATTTATTTAATTTAATTATGTGTTAACTAAGATTGGGGGGTCGGTTGAGTAACGTCATCTGATTTGGTTGATAACGATTTAGTTTCCGAACCTTGTTGTGTCGTTGATGTAAGAGATGCCAAATAAGAGGATGTGAAATACTGACCTCCTTTGTAAGAGGGATAAGAACCTCCCGATCTGTGTAATAACCCATCTTTACGGTCTCCGTAATTCCAAGAATGTTTGTCTTGTGTCGAGCCTTGAGCTTGATCCCGATCTCCTCCGTTACCATTTCCTCCATTTCCGTTTCCGTCGAAGTATCCATCGTAAAATGGTTTCTTTTTCATCGGACCGAAGTAGTAAAATCTATCGCGACCCAATTCGTTATTTTTA
The DNA here is from genome assembly GCF_000006295.1 of Pediculus humanus corporis. Classification (NCBI taxonomy): domain Eukaryota; kingdom Metazoa; phylum Arthropoda; class Insecta; order Psocodea; family Pediculidae; genus Pediculus; species Pediculus humanus. Next base: position 38,900 of record NW_002987869.1, on the reverse strand, counting down.
CCTCCTGAATAATAATCGTTACCGTTTGAATATCGATCGTCTGCAAATCTGTTGTAACCGTCTCCACCGCTAGGGTAATAATTTTTATATACTCCAGAATATGAGTTTTTATCACCTGGATAACTTCCTCCGAAATAATTTCCTTGATTGTTTCCATACGGGCCGTTGTGGTTATTTGGTCCGATTTCTGTTATGTAACCGGTGTAGTATCCTTTCGGTGAGCCTTTACCATCTGAATAATAAGACCCGCCCGAACTTGGTCCCAAGTAACCTGAGCTTGGATATCTGTTGGAATACCTGTCCGGATATCCATCGGAATATCCGGAGTTTTCAATGGAATAAATTCCTGGTTGTCCGGCTGAAAAAGATGAAATTCCTGAATAGCTGGGTCTTCCAGGGTTAAGCCCGTAGCCACTATTTGAACTTCCACCAGAAGATGGTCGATTATTAGAAGGATTATTTCCTCCGTAGTAATAATAACCATCCGGTCGGTGTGAACTTTCAAAATAGCCTCCAACGGGTCGAGTTGATCCACCGGAATATCCTGAATAATCACTTGGACGGTTATTAGGGTTAGAGCCCCCTCCCGATGAATATCCGCTTCCTCTTGAGGGATAACCACTACCTCCGCTTCCTCCTGAGGGGTAGCCACTGCCCCCACTTCCTCCTGATGGATAACCACTACCTCCGCTTCCTCCCGACGGATAACCACTGCCTCCGCTTCCTCCCGACGGATAACCACTGCCTCCGCTTCCTCCTGAAGGGTAGCTACTACCTCCGCTTCCTCCTGAAGGGTAGCTACTACCTCCGCTTCCACCTGAAGGGTAGCCACTGCCCCCACTTCCTCCTGATGGATAACCACTGCCTCCGCTTCCTCCCGACGGATAACCACTGCCTCCGCTTCCTCCTGAAGGGTAGCTACTACCTCCGCTTCCTCCTGAAGGGTAGCTACTACCTCCGCTTCCACCTGAAGGGTAGCCACTGCCCCCACTTCCTCCTGATGGATAACTACTGCCTCCACTTCCTCCCGATGAATAACCACTACCTCCGTTTCCTCCCGATGGGTAACCACTTCCTCCGCTGCTTCCTCCTGAAGAGTAGCCGGAAGAAGGTCTTCCTCCACTAGAATGCGACCCGCCATTACTCGGATACCCTGCTACATGATTTCCCGACTCGGGTCGATCCGGCCTTCCGGCATTAGATCCGTGATAATCAGGACCATTATGTCCATCATGGGGATAAAATAAATTACCACCTCCCGAATATCCTGGCCTCTTATTTCCTTCCGTTCCCCCCGGAAAACTCGATCCACCGTATGGATATCCATGATCTGACACAGCAACCGACGGTCCATATCCCGGAGGAGCTTGCCAAGGTTTTCCATTATTTTTATCCGATGTGGAAGGATATTTTCCTCTATCATAATCATTATTATGATTCGAACCGGGTCTGTACGCCGAACCTGGTCTCCTGTCACCAAAACGATTTATCGAATTATAATCCCAAGGTTTATCTTTATTCGATGAAAAACTAGATGGATCCCTATCGTTAATTCTCGTTCCTTGATAAGGTCTCCATGATGGATTATGATTACCGTGGTAATTAACAAAAGGTTCGTAACTCGGATACCTATTACCGTATCTGATAAAATTATTTCCACCACTACCACCTCCGTAACCCCTGTCTTCCGGTCCATTGAAATAAAATCTATTAACTGGTCTTTCATCGCTAAAAAATAAAAATTTATCAATTAGTAATAATAACAAAACTAAAAAGTTTTTTTAGTTTTAGTTTTAGTTTTAGTAAATTTCATCAATGACCTACTTAGTATTGTTAGTAGATGACAGTCATCTAAATTACACTTTTAAAAACACAACCGTTGTTGCAGCAATTTCAAGGATATCCTGCCACGTACAATTTAAATATAATTACGGGTAGTGTTAATCAGGTTAAAATTATTTGTAAACAGAAAGAGAGAGGGCGTGGGAGGTGCGGGAGGGAGGGGGACAGTCAATTTATCTTCTGCTTGATAAAAAATTTATGTCACGAATAAATCGTTTGATGATTTTATCTTATAGTTCGTTAATGACTTGTGTTAATTAATTTTGTTTACTACTTACTGGTCATCCCAATTTTTACTATAACTCCATTTCATGTTGCTTCCATTCCAACCATTTTGATTTGTGGAACCATATTGCCAATTTGATGCATAACCTCTATCCCTCCAATTCGAATTAATTTGATTCGGATAACCGTCAACAAAATAATAAGTCCTACCGCCACTTCCATCCCAATTTGAAGGACCCTTGTCTTCGTTCCACGGTCTGTGATTAGGATTGAAATAACCACCGTCGGGACTTTGAGATCCTGGTAAAAATCCACCATGTTTTTCTTCTCTAGAATCCGGTTCTGAACGATCATAATCGGAATCACCGTTAAAAACCCAAGAGATTCCATTACTGAATCCATCCCATCGAGTTCCACCACCGGAAATTCCATCCCAAAACATATCACCACCGTAGGAAGGAACATATGCGATTCTGCTACCCGGTTTTACCAAAACTCCAACAGCTCCACTACTAACCCTTGTTTCGTAATCGTTGGGTGAAGTTATTGGTCCTCTAGACCAATATTCAGGTTGTTCGGAACGACCCGTAGGATATTGTTGATTTGATTGTCCCCCTATATTTTGTCCACCGGGTGATGGAAATTCTCTACCACGAGAACCCTCCGATCCGCCATTTCCAGATAATCTATTCCAGAAGGCTCGACACGTATCGCAAATAATACGAATGTTTCCTCCATCTTGATTATTCCAATTTGACATCTGCCTACCATCTCGACCTCTTCCATCTCCTACGGAACTTTTTAATTTTTGCGGATGTGCTGGTCCACCCCATGCTTTGGGTGACCAGTCGTATCCGAGATTATCTGCACCGTTTCCGCGATATTCGGAATTGGAAGATCTACCGGCTGGTACTCCTAAACTTTGTTCGCAAGGCGTACATCTTGTATTTCTATTACGAGAATTGTTTCCCGTTGATTTTTGCTGTCCGTTATTTTTTTTCAATGTAACGTTCGGATCGGATTTTGGCAAACTGTGAAGATGATCGATTTGTAATAGAAGAAGAATGAAAAAAATGAAAAAGTATCGCATCGTTGACGTGATCTGTAATGTAAAAACAAATAATAATGATAATAAATTCTTTTTTTATAAGAAAGAAAGAGAGAGAAAGAAATGGAAGGTAGGAAGGAAGGAAAGAAGGACAAACAATGATGATGGGGGGGGGGGTCATGTTATGTTACCTTGTGGACGGTAAGCTAACAAGTCTACCGTAAAAATATGGCAAGCAATGAACATAATTATTTTTGATTATCCATTGTATTATTAAAAAAAAAAAAAAAAAAAATTTCCCACGTAAAATTAATTCTTCGGCATCTTCTTGAGGATATTCATTGTTTTTTTTTATTGGGGGGCGAGGAGCGCGTGCAATCATCATCATCCACACCACCCCCCCGAATATTATGCAAAAGATGACCTTTGATCATATCAAATTTTACGACACGAGACAACGAAAATAACAGCGACTTTTAAAATAAGATTTTTTTAAATTTTTGCTACCGTTCAGACACACGCACACACACACATCGGCGACATTTTTTTTTATTTTACTGACCCTCCTCCTTCTCTTCCTCCCTCCGCCCCTCCCTTTATAAATATTTAAAAATCAAAAATGAAAATAATAATTTTTTTCTTAACTTTACGATAGCAAAAGTTAGTCGTTAAAGATTTTTGTATTTAACGAAAGCAAAATTAACTTTAAGAAAAAAGAAAAATGGAGTCTCTCACCTTTTACTACTAATTAACTTTTTAAAAAAAATTTTCTTTTTTCCTTTTTTTATCCGACCATCTTTCGATTATAATCCGACAGCAAAAAAAAATTTTTTTTAAAAGTTTTCTTATTATTATTATTATCACTTCGAATAATCCTTTTCCCACTAGCAAATATTAATAATAATAATTTTTTTCTTTTATATTAAAAAAAAAAAAATTCACACGCACAAATTTTTTTTTTTTAAAAACCGTTACAAAAATTTTTTTTTTATTAAACCACATCAAACATTTTAAATTTGCTACCGTTTATCATATATATATATTCGCACTATTTTTCGGAAAAAAGAAAAAGTGAAAAAACGAATTTTTTTTTAGCAAATCTTTTGCTTTTATACGAAAAATAAAAATTCAACGAAGCGAATAATGAAAAAAAAGGCCAAACCATCCACTTTTCTCTCTCTCTCTCTCTCTCTCTTGTTTTTCATTGGATAAAATAAGTGGGGGGAAAATATTTTTTAACCTCCTCCTACTCCCACTACCACCACCACCACCGCCAGCACCATCATCATCACCACTACCTGAATATTTTCGTATTTTTTTTGCCACGATTAACCCGGTCTATTGAGTCGAAACGAGTTATTATTATTATTATTATTATTTATTTCAAGTGCTTCGAACCTGTTTTTTTTTTTTTTTTTTACTACTACTACTACCTTTTTTTTATCATCATCATCATCATTATCATCTTTTGCGAATTTCAAGTTTAATTTTACGATATTATTATTATTATTATTATTATTTTAAATAACGTTATTTGGCGTCGGTATTCGTGTGAGATTCTTCGTGAATTTTTTTTTTTTTTCATTCATTTCAAATAAATATTATTATTATTATTATTATTATTATTATTATTATTATTATTATTATTATTATTATTTCGTACTTGCAAATCATATTTGAAAATTCTTTCGCGTGTTTTTTTTTTTTTTGCTTTTAATAAGATGGTGTCATGTATAAACTAAATTACATACTTTTTTTTTGGGGGGGGGAAGGGGTTTTTATGCGAAATTGAATGTAATGAAAGGTAACGAGGCGGTTAATGTATCGCAAAATTTTTTGCTACGGTAAAGGAAAACGAAGAAATGTGGATAAGAAAATAAACGAGAACGGGAGGGATATTTACATTATTATTATTATCACTCGTTATCGAAGGTTTTTCTACCCTAATCCCTAAGGAATATCACAGGGATGCTGCATGTCCGATGAATCTTGTTATAACCTATGACGTCACAGCAGTACTCGTAAGAGTCTTACTGAGACCATCTTATCCGAGATGGAAACGAGTTTACATTTCCTCGGCTCCGGTTACAAGAACGTCAGTGGAGTGTCCAGGAATGGAAGAAGTGAGATGATTCAGGTCGACAATAGAACAAGATTTGCCTTTTGTCTTATTATCATTATTATCATTTTTATTATTATTATTATTCCGAGGATTCATATTAAAATTTAAAAGTTATCACACGTTAATAAATAATTAAGGGAATTTATTATGGGGTAATAAAATTGTGTGTGTGTGTGAATGTGTAATAACGGTCGGATGGTAATTAAAAACAATCTTAAGTTTTAATAATAATAATAATGATGATAATGATAATAATTATTTTATTACTTTTTTAAAAAAAATTTTTTGTTTGTTTTTGACTAATTTAAATAAAAAAAAATGGAAATAATTAATAATGATGATGATGATGTTGAAATGATGGTGGTGGTGATGATGATGATGATGATGATAATGATGATGATGATGATGATGATGATGATGGTGGTGGTGGCAGTGAAGATGATGATGATGATGATGATGTTGAAATGATGATGACAATGATGTTGATGATGATGATGATGATGGTGGTGGTGGTGGTGATTATGATGATGATAATGATCATCAATATAAAATAATAGTAAATAAATAATATTTAAAAAAAAAAACTTTAAAAAAAATGAATCCGTCGTAAGGAAATAATTTTAATAATGAAAAAAAATAATTTTGCTACGGTTCAAAGAAATCACCCTATAATAACGTGTAATTTTATGTGTTTTGATTATTATGAAAAGATAAATTTTTTTTTTTTTCAAATTATGTTTTTTTGCTGTTATTATTATTATTATTTTTTCGGGTAAAATAAAAAAAAAAAAAAAAAACAAAAGAAATCTTCTCAATCGTTACGAATTATCATTATCATTATTATTATTATTATTTCTAAGATTCTGAAGGTCATACCTTAAAGAAAAAAAAATTAGTTTTTTTTTCTTTCTTTAAAAAATTTTTTTTTTTTGATACATAATGTGTAATTAAATAAGATTTAATTTTTAAGGAAGAAGAAGAAAAAAAAGGAAGGATTTAAAAGAAGGCGGTGATTTTTAATTTTTTTTTCCCGCCATTAACAAAATTTAAATTTTATAACTCTGGAAAAGACGGACGTGTGTGTTATTATTATTATTAATTAACCGATAATTATTTATTTTTTAATTATTATTATTATTTTTCCCCCCGTATGGTGAATAATGAGATGTTTTTCTTATATTTATAAATTTCGTTGGATTTTTCTTCCTCCCCTCCCCCCCAAAAAAAATTGAAAGATGGCGGGTGGTTGGATGGATCCTCAGGCGGATTAGGATTAAATTTTATTACCAAGTTGAAAGTTTCATGAAAACTTTTTTCTAAAAAAAATGGAAGAAGTTGTAAAAAAGTTTTTTTTTTTTTTAAATTTGATAAATCTAGTTTTTCTTTTCTTTTTTTTGTGGGGGGAACGGGGAGGTGAGTGGGAGGGAGCGGGAGGGGATCGGGAGAGGAGTGTTGGATGAAAATGAAAGACATGTTTAAATTAACAAAAGAAAAATTTTTTCTAGAACATTTTCCGTTTTTTTTGGGTACTTTCACCTTCCGAAAATTTACTACTACACCAACACCACACCACCAGCGCCATCACCAACACCACCACCACCACCAACACCAACACCACCACCACCACCATCGCCATTGCCGCCATTTTTCCTGTTTTCGTTTTTATTTTAACTTGTTTTCCTTCCTTTTCACATTCCACCACCACCATTATTATTATTATTATTATTTTTTTTTTCCTCTTCCTCTTTTTTTTTTTTTTTATTAATTTTTTAATTTATTTTAAACTTTTTAATTTTTTTTTCTTTTTTTTTCTTTTTTTTTGTCGTCTTAAGACATTTTAATTAAATTTTATTGTTTTCAAGCTTGAAGTTTTTCTTTTTTTTTCTTTTTTTTTACTTTTATTTATTTTTTTTTTTTACTTTTTCCTAATAAAATTTTATGTTTTTTCTTCTTCTTCTTCATCTTCCTTCCTTCCTTCTTTCTATCTTTTAAAAAATGCCGAAGGGTTTTTAATATCTTTTTTTACAAAAAAAAAAAAAAAAAAAATTTTTGTTACCAAAAAATAATATTGCGAGTAATTTTTTTTTTTTCGAGCACTCAAATCCAACAACAACAACAAAAATAAATAATTAAATAAAACGGTTAATAATAATAATAGTAATAATAATAATAATAATAATAATAATAATAATAATAATAATAATAATAATAATAATAATAACGATTTTCAACGTGTCCCAAATATTCTAACAGTTTATTATTAAAAAAAAATGGAGGCCGGTTTTTCCTTGACCGTTAAATTACTTTTTTTTTTTTTTTAAAACGTCCGTTAATATAAAATCGCATATTCTATTCAATAATAATAATAATAATCGGGGGAAAAAAATTGTGTTGTTATTGATTTTTATTGATTTATTGGTATATGAAAAAAAAAAAAATCGGATCCAAATTAAAGATTGAAACCGACCGGTTTACAATTCGATGACCCAATACGAGTAGTTAGTAAAAAAAAAAAAATCTCGTTTGTGGGTAATACAAATATTCGTTTGAGGCAGGTAAAAAAAAAAAAATTGTAAACTTTATCATATATGTACGTTTTTTTTTTTAGTCAATGAATTAATGTAAATTTTGTTTTGGTACACTCTCCTCCCCCCCTCAATTTACTCCCAACATAAAATCATTAGTTTTATGAATTTTTTTTTATAACAAAAACATCCAACATCCATTTTTTTTTTTTTTTATTGATTTTGATAAAATTATTTGTTTGTCCAATTTGGAAAATATTTTATATAGAAAAAAGGTATTTTTTAAAAATGGTTCTTCAAAATCAGTTAAAATCAATAAAATAAATTTTCATTTATGTATGATTATTATTTGCTTTCTTAAAGAAAATATAAAGTTTCTTTTAGTTAGTTATTTTAGTTAAAAATCAATAAGAAAACTTGTTTATTGTTTTATATAAGAAAATTTTCCAAAGGAATCAAAGTTTTAATGAGTAGACTTATAAGAAGTCAAAGTAAAGTATTTGGAAAAAAAATTATTTTTATTTGTGTTTAAACATGAAAATATTTATTTAAATTTAATTTTTGGCTAATAATTTATAATTAATTTAATTAATTAATATGTTTTTATAAGTTCTAAGAAATCACGAGGTTAAAATTATTTAATTATATGTATATTTTAAGGTAAAAATGACAAAAAATGAAAAAAAAAACAAAATGGCGTCTTTTGCACACCAAACAATCATAAAAATATTTTAAAAGTCTGATGGATGTCAATAATTTAAAAGTAAATTAAAAAATTGGTTTTATAATAAATAAATTTTAAAAAAAATATTGTTGGATGTTATTAGAGAAACTAATAATAATAATAATAATAATAATAATTCAAAAAATTATTTTTACCTTGAAAATTTTTCATTTGTTAAATAATAAAATAATTATTTAAATAATACTTGACTTCTTCTTATTGAAAAAAAAAAAAAAACAATAAAATGTTTTTAATTATGATTTCTTTTATGTATACTTATTGATAAATGCAATTAGTTTTACATTAAATTTTTTTTTTTTTTTAATAAGTATAATATCTGAGAATTTTATTTTAAAATGTTTAATAATGGAGGAGAAGAGATTATTATTAAAAAAAAAAATATAACGTTTATTATAACTCAATGACTAAAGGAAGAGATTATTTTTAATAAAATTATAAAGTTAATTAAATATTAAATATAGTTTGAGTTTTCATTTTGTTTAAAAACAAACAAATTTTTTTAACGTTTTTTTAATTTGAATTTACTCCCGCATGTAAACATTTGCACGAATGCGACAAAGCGATAATTGTCGCACATTCTACCGACGTGTAATTACCGATTAACCGCCTTTTGTTCTTCTTCAATCATTAACTCTAATCAGGATTTTCATTTGGATTTTTACACGGTAAGTTACATTTTATTATTAGTTTTAATAACCGATATCGTACGTGATAATCTGGGTAGTTATTTAGACAACTTATTAGAATTGAATATTTGTTAAACGAATCAAATTATTTATCTAAAAATTGAAACGTTTTAATCCGCCATTACATGTACATACTAAACATTTTGACAGTGTTCCCCTTTGAAAACGTTTGCATTTTTATATCATTTATAAATAGTAATATTGTAAACTATTGTCACAATGGCTACAGATAAGGTTTTAAAAATGTATTCTACTGTTTTATAAACGTTGTTATCTTTTAATAAACATATGAGTAACATGGAAGCTGGACACAAGAAGAATCTGATCTCCATGTGTCTTATTTATCTTAGTTTGGTTCGTGTTAATGAAAGTGACGGTTATTGGTTACTTGGTATTATTCATTAATTGAGTGAAAAACTTTTTAGTTTATGTAAATGCTTAAACAACAACAACAGAATAAATTCTTTGCCATGTGCTGTGTATTTTGATTGTATTACTTAGAATAGGAAACATAACCTTATGAACGCTTAATAGAATTGGTTGTATTTATTAAGACAAATATTATATAATTTTTATTTTATTTCAAATAGTAGTACATTTAAAAGTGAATAATTTCAATTGAAATAATCAGAAAACCGTGAAGGTTGATGACCTTGAATATTATAATTAATTTGTTTCACTATATGATCTTATAATGTGATGATTTCTTAGTGTGAGCATTATTAGAAATAAAGGAAATCACAAACCACAATAATAATGTTTGTTTTTGGATAATTTTTAATAAATAATTTCCCTATATTGTCAAGAGAAGGTAAAAATATACAAAGGACATAAAAGGACCACTTTTACCATTAATTAAATATCTTTTGTTAAAAATTTTTCTCACACAAAAAGATTTAAAACAATGTTTTATCAGTGAGATAAATGATTATTACATTGTCTGTAAAACAGATTGTTTGTAATTGTCCTCTTTATTTAGGTTATACCTACTAAATACTTGTCCTATTTTTATTTTTTCTTCTTATCTGTACCATCTTTAGTACCATCATCTATTATAAAATTTAAGGTTGTTGGACAAAAAGTTTTCGAATGTCTGTCACCCAACATCCTTTTTAGTTGTTAATGAATAATAAAATGTTGTTGATTTTTACACTGATTAAATTCTTTTTTTTACTTTTAAAATGAATAATTTGTAAAAGTAATTATTTGACTGACATTACTTTTACATTAACAATAATGCTACCAGTTTTAAAAGATTCATAATTTTCTCATTATGATTTTAAATTTTTTAAAAAATCTTTTTAAAAATAATTGTGATAGTAAAGCATAAAATGAATATTGTGTGATTCATGTGGTTGTTGTTGTTGTTAAGTTATTTAAAATTAACTTTATTATTAGGCACACACTATTGTAAAGTAAGAAAAACTACTAATAGTAAACATGTTAGTAATGTCAAGTCCATTTGTAATTGTTAACTTTTTGCCATCATGTGAGATTCAGTTGAATATAACCAAATGCACAATTATTATTATTATTATTATTTTTTTAAATAATAATTTCCTACTAGTTTTAAAATGTTAATATTCTTTGTTAATTTTTTTTTTTTGCAAAAACATGAAAACTTGAGTAGTAGTTTATTTTTTATATGAATAATACATTTATGATTAACTACAAAGAAGTTTTTTTTATTACTCTTCCGGTCATTACTTGTTGTTGATACCTAATAAAAATATACAATTCATGATTGTTGTTAGTCAAGGTTAGTTTTAAAAAATAAAAGGGATAAACGGGGAATAAAATTACCTGTTGGTGGTTTAAAAGATTTCCAAATGGGATTTTCTCATATTTTTCCGTTACAAAAAAATCCACGGTTCGCGGAATAAACGAAATCCCCGTTTAAAGGAATCGAAATTGATAAGTTTGTTTGTTTGTTTGTTTGTGTGTGTGAGAAAATTGAAAGATCCGGTTATTTTTTTTTCAAGTTTTTTTTTTTTATCTATACGTTGTCATTCTTCTTGTCAGCCAACATCTTTGAAGTGCATATAATATTTCTTCTTCCAAAAAATATAATTGATCGTGATATTCGGTTGTGTGATGACCGGCAACGCTATATTTATTCTTTAAAAGATCCCCCGGAAAAACAAATAATTAAAAAAAAAAAAAACATTTTTTTTTTTTTTTTTGCAAAATAATCAATGACCAAATGTGTTAAAAAGTAAATTGATAATAATAATAATAATAACTTAATGCCCTTTTTCAAATTTAAAAAAACTCATTAAAAATAATTTTTTTTTTTATGATACCGTAAATGTAAATGTAACCGGTAAAAGGTATTAGTACTAATTACTATAAATTCTTGTTATAAATGGTAATAATAATAATAATAATAATACATTGATTTGAATGGCTACTTTAAAAACCTTGAACTCGGTTATAATTGTTATGAGTTGTTTTTTTTCGTAAAAAAGATTATTTTTTTCCCGGTTAAAAATGGCAAAATGGTTAATTAGGAAAAAAAAAAAAAAAAAAAAAAAAAAAAACTTACCAATAAGGGGGGAAAAAGATGGGGAAAATTTTCCGTTCTAAATTTTACAACTTCTTCAACGTTTTTTTCCAATGCTCTTACTTCTTCTTTGTGTATAACACAAATTAATGATATTAACGATGCTATGATTGCATGAATGTGAGCTTTTGAAGTCATTGGAATTTCATTTGAAAGTTTTATGACATCGTTTTGTGCCGTTATAATTAAATGTAGCTGAAATGAATAAGTTTGTCAAATGAAAATCATGTAGTAGAGGGTGGTTGTAGGGATGGTTGTGGTTGTGGAGGTGATAGTGGTTGTAGTGACGGTTGTAGTGATGATGGTTGAGGAGGTGGTGGTGGTGGTGATGATAGTGTTGGTGGATGTAGTGGTGATGGTGATTGAGGTGGTGGTGGTGATGGTGGTTGAGGTGGTGATGGTTGTATTGACGGTGGTGGTGGTGATGGTAGTGATGGTGGTTGTAGTGATTGTTGTGGTGGTGGTGGTGGTGATGGTTTGGGAGTGTGTAGGAACGATACATTTTTAAAAAAAAACAAAACTCACAATGTTGATTGTTATGACCGGATCAGGTATTTCGATTAGCACGATACATAGCGTTGAATAATATGTAACCAATTCGTATTTATTATAAAACAAAAGCATGTTTTTGTGAATACTTCTAAAAAAATCGGCAGAAAAATTCCTGTTGGAAAAAAACAAAAAAAAAAACCAAAAAATATCATTATCATTAAATTTATTTCAAAACGATTTGAAAAAAAAAAAAAAAAAAAAAAATTAACTCACTTAAAAAATTGTGCATCTTCGACATTGAAATCGTAATTTATAACAAAATCGGATCTTCCTTTGAAAAAATAAACGGGTTCGGCGAAAAATCTCAAATTCGAATGTCGATCCAAAAACAAATGAAATATTTTATGGGCTAACATAATCAATCCCTTATCGGGCAAATTAAGGTTTATCAATAGGAAATCCAATAAATCCGCCGTCATAGATTCTCTATAATATTTACAAGAATGTTTTTGAGCCGTGTACGCTATTATTTCCGTTATTTCAACTTTATCTTCGTAGCCTATCGTGTCATCTTGTAAACATTTTGCCATAGAGTCCATAACGCTCACCAAACCTTTGAGAAAAAAAAAAAAAAAATGGTCTTGATAATGGAGGAGGAGGGGAGGGGAGGGGGAGGTGTGTGGGAGGCAAAGGGTTTACTTACTTACTTAGGCTCACCTTTATTATCTTTTATATTGCTTATGAAATTTCTTATACACGTTTTTATGACGACTTTAAATTTTGCATTTTCTAACGTAAACGAAGAAGGTACCGGATTACTTCCGAGTATGAACAATTTCAAAAGAGTATTGTAACAATTGTGAAGCAAATGATTGTATAAATATCTATCCCAAAACGTTTGTTCTAAAAGTGTCGAAAGCGTGCAGGAAACGTCGAAAGCTTCTTTTATTTTCATTTCTTTTTGACTCGTTTCCGTTTGTTTAATTACTTTTGCTATGAGAAATTCCGTTTTTGTTATCATAGTTAACAATTCCTACAAAAAAAAAAAAAAAAAAGGTTTTTTTTAAAATTCGATTGAGAGAGAGAGAGAGAGTGTGAGAGAGAGAGAGAGAGAGAGAGAGAGTGTGAGAGAGAGAGAGATAAACATTCGTATACCTGAAAAACAAAAAGATCGTAGTCTTGAGAGTTCCATTGACCGGTCATGGTCATATACCTTATGGTTTGTTTGACAACTTCATTTTGTTTTTCCGGCAGTATGAGGTACATTGTGTTACGAAACAAATCTTTTGCCTGTTCTAATTTACTCATTCTAAAACAGCTGCAATCGTCTATGCGATTTTGAGTTTTCGAATAGAAAAAATGTAATAGACTCAAAGAGCACCAAGTTAATAATTTTATGTCTTTGGAGAGAGCTTCTTTTTTCGTCGCATTTATTATAAAAACGTTCAAACGTCGTAAACCTACGTTACGAAATTTGATCAACCATTTTTGCTCTTTCGGATTTGCAAGGCAGAGACCTGTTTTGTTTTGTTTTATGTATATATACGTACGGATATGTAACCGTTTATTATTTTTAAATTTTTTAACCACGTCGCACACGTTTTTTTTTTTTTTTTTTTTTTTTTTCCGGGACGCACACGCACCCACACGCACACGCACACGCACACGATTGATAATATATAATTTCTCACCGCACATTTTTTCAAAATAATACGTTCGACCCAACACTCCCGAACGTCCTCGAATGTAATTTTTAAATACTTTCCACCATTGTACTTCCGCTTTGATTTCTTCCAATGAGAAAACTTTAGTTAATTCCGCCGATAAACTCCTATATGTTTTTTTATCGTCTTTATTCCGTGTAAATTTTACTACTGATGTTACTGATTCGCGATTTTGCATTTTCTACTTATTATTATTATTATTACTATTATTACTATTATTACTATTATTTATTTACATTAGGAAAACATTTAATAAATATTTCCTAATTTTTTTTTCTATTTTCGTCACCTAATTTCTATCATTTTGTTAATGGCGGGGGGAGGGGAGGGGCGGAGGGGACGAAAAAAAAAAGAAAAACAATCTCGACGCGACGATTTTATTGTCTGTAAAAAGAAAAAAAAAGGTCAAATCATTATTATTATTATTATTATTGTTGTTGTTAACGTCTTTATTTTTCTGCATTAAAATGATTTTTAAAAAAAATTTTCACTTTTTATTATTTCAATTATCACGTTGTAAAGGTAATTAGTTAATTAATTAAATATTCACGGTCTGATTTTATTTTTATTTTTTTTTTACCTTTTCATTGAAATTATTCACATAGAAATAAAAGAAAATGGAAAAGAAAATGGCGGAGAAAATAAAATGAAAATAAAGAGTGAAACAAAAAAGGATAAATAAATAAATAAATAAAAAAAAGAAAATAATAGAGAATAATATTAAATTAGCGTTGTTGTTGTTGTTGTTGTTGTTGTTATGGTCTCTGGCAATGACCTCGCGGGAATCTTAACAAAGGAAAAATAATAATAATAATAATAATAATAATAAGAAAAGAAGTCACGCCACCACCTGTAAAGGTCACTTCGTAGGAAGTGACTAAAAAAAAAAAAAAATGAACTTGTAACTTGTGCACAACCGTAAACACAAAAAATCGCGAAAATCCACGAATCGGTTTTCCTTTTGTTTTAAAATTTTTCGCGTTTGTTTTTTTTTCAAATTATTATTATTATTATTATTATTATTATTATTATTATTATTATTATTATTATTATTTAATAAGTCGAAAACTTTTTTTTTTTGAAAAGATGTCGGAAATTCATTGCAGGGAAATTTTTTTTTTTTTTTTTTTTTTTTTTTGAAAAAGAGTTTCCAATCACGAAACACATTAAATCGATCGATTGAAAAGTTGGCAATACTGATGACGTAACCGTCACAATATTGAAAAGCGATAAAAAATATTAATAATAAACAGTGGAAAATGATAACAATTTTTTGTTATTATTATCATTTTTTAAAAATTATGTAAAAAAAAAAAAAAAAAATGAAATTCATGGAAATTAATTCAGGGGAAAAAAAAAAAATGGCGATCGAAAGGAAGCGTTTGAATAATAAAATTTGAAAACTTTTTCTTTTCAAATCAAACGAAATCAAAAAAAAAAAAAAAAAAAAAAAAAAAAGTTATGGCTGTCATCGTTTCTTGTTTCGAATTTACATAACGTCGTAAAAAAAAAAAAAAAAAAATAATAATAATAATAAATTGGGTAAAATTAACTCTTTGCATCGATGATGATTTTTTTTTCTTTCGCTTTTCCAATTTTCTTACGTATTCGCAACAATAAATTTTCCTGGAAAAATCAAAAAATATTTTGCGTTCACATCACGTAAAATGAAATTGTATTGAAGTGAACAACATCTTTGATTTACTTAATTTTTTCTTTTTTCTTTCTTTCTGCACCAGTAAAAACACCGCGGAATTTATTATTATTATTATTATTATTATTATTATTATTATTATTATTATTATTATTATTATTAATGGCAACGATTTTCAGGTACTCGTAAAAGTTTTGCATTCATTCCAGGTTTCTTACCCGATTCTTTTAGAATAATTACTCGAATATTGGTAGTGCTGTCGAGGGTTTCACTTCCGGTAGGGGTTTCTTCTTCTAATTTCCTTTTATTGAATGTGTCGTGGCCCCAGTTCTGCTCCCACGATGATCGGAATCGTTTCTGTCTTTACTTCCTCCCACATAATGGCTATTTCGATTTTCAAACTTCTCCAGTATTTCAGCTTTTTGTCCGCTTTTTTGGCTATCTGGTGTTTTTTTTCCGCCGGTACGGATACTTCTATTAGTTCCAACCATTTTCCAGGCTCATTTTCCGGTTCGTAAGCAGTCACAGGACCGTCTGCATGTATTTGTTGATGGTATAGAGCCGTGCACGAACCCGCTGTCGTGTTTGGCCGGGTTTGGAACATGGTTGATTCTATATTTTTTCATCTAAGCTTTTCTTTTCATTTTTTCCGACAGACATCATTTTCCAATGAAAACATTTTCAGATTTTCTTGTGCCTTCCATGATATCCACTTTTTGCGAATATCAGACTTGTGTGAGAAACAATTAAACAGTCGTTTGATTTCGTTTTTCGACGAGAAAATTCGACCATCTTGATGGAATCATGTTTTCTCGGACGGAAAATATCGATTTTTTGCATTTCGATGCTTCGAATTCGATACGGTTGTGCACTATTATCATTATCATTATCATTATTATTATTATTAAATAAAACGCAAAAAAAAAGAAATAGGAAAAATTATAATTTTTTCGTGCGCAGGGTTTTCGTAACAATTTAAAAATTTCATTCATTGTTTTTTTTTATTTCATTTATTTAACACGAATCCGGAAATTTTTAAAATTTTTCCCCTTTGACGCTTCCATGATTTAAAAAAAAAAAAAAAAAAATATAATCAAAATTATTATTATTTTTTTTAATAAACAATCGCATTGAATATCAATAACGATAATAATAACACTACTACTAATTATTATTATTATTATTATTGTTATCATCGTATAATTACATAACGTATTATTAATATTATTATTATTAAATTGAAATTCGATGGAAAAATCTAAACGACCTTTAATAAAATTTTAAAAAAATTCTTATTATTAAAAATTGTTGCGGAAATAAGATTTTTCAAAAAAAGTTAAAGAAAAAAAAAACTTTGGAAAATTTTAGAAAAAAAAATTTACGCGGGAAAAATTGAAAATTTAAATTTTCTTGTGTGAAATGAAACAAAATAAAAATAAAAATAAAAAATTTTCTTTTCATGTTTTCCCAATTTTTTGTTTGTTTGTTTCATTTCCCATTTTCGTTTTATTTTATTTTACCAAAAATTGGAATGAATTAATGATAATGATGATGATGATGATAATAATAATAATAATAATAATAATAATAATAATAGTAATGATTTTTATTTTTTTATTTTTTTTCGTTTGAATTTTCAGATTGAAAAAGTTTTTACAAAGTTTAAATATAAAGTTAAACATAAAATGAGTTTCCAGTTTTTGTTATTATTATTATTATTATTAGGGGTTTTTTTTGTCTACGGTAAAAAAGGGTGAAAGAAAAGAGTGTGACGTGGAAAAAGAATAAGAAAATGTGAAAATTTTTTACAGCGAGGTGAGAGAGAAAGAGAGATAGAAGGGGAGAGAAAGTGGAAGAAGATAAAGATGAAGGAAAGAAAAAAGGGAGGTGAGAAGGAGGAAGGGAGGGGGAGGGGAGGGAAAAGGAAAAAAAAATATTTCTTGTTTTTTTTTAATTACACGGAAATTTTTCGAATTCTAAAAACTTAAATTTAATAGTTTTAAATCTTTTAAAATTGATAACTCAACCAAGATTAAACATTTTGAATTTTATAAGTAATTATAAGGTAACTTTTACGCGGGTGGGGGGGGGGTGGAGTAGGAGGGCGGGAAGCAGACGGTAGGGTAGGAGAGGAGAGGGGGCGAAGCGAAGTTAAGAAAGAAAAAGAGGAAACGAAGAAGTAAAAAAAAAAAAAAAAAAAAAAAAAAAAAGAAAAGTTTTTGTAAAGTTTTTGAGTCTTTCCCAAAGGGCCGGTAATAAAATTAATTTTCTGCGTCGGAAAATTTCCTACAATTTTATGACAATCGAGAAAACTAAATCTTACTACGGTTTTCCCTTATTAAAAACCACAATTTATTATTATCATTATCATCATTATTTTTTCTTTTTATTTGATTCGGTTAAATTAATTATCATTTTTTTTTTTTTTTAATAATAATAATAATTATTATTATTATTAAAAATTTTATTAAATTGATTTTTTATCGTTTTGAAACAAAACGTCGATGGCGTCGTATTTTTTTTTTTTTAACGGTTTTTTGAAAATCGATTTTTATAGTTTTGTACGATACAAACAACAACAACAACAAACAACAATTTTTTATCGTTTCAAAACAAAAACAAATTTGATTCGTTTAAAATAATTTTTTTTTTTTTTTTTATTAAATAAAATTAGAAACGGTTTAGTAAAAAAAAAAATTATGGCGCGAAAAATAATTTATTATCATTACTTACGTTATTTTTTTATAAATATGATTTACATCATCATTATCATCGTCGTCGTTTGACAAAAAAACCTTTAATATTTACGTAATTATATTGTAAAAATAACGTATTTATAAAATTTACTAACAAACTATTTTTGTCTTCTGCTTTGAATAATTTAAAAAAAAAAAAAACAAGGGAATTTCTGAACGCGCGCGTGGCGGATGTTTTCGAATAAAAAAAAAAATTTATTAATTATTAATGCGAGATATTTAGTAATAAGTAATAAATTATTTATTTATTTATTTTTATTTATTTGTTAAAAATAAATAAATATTTACGTTGCGCTTATAGGAAATTTGATTTTCACATTGTCGTGTAAATAGAAATGATTTTCAAGAACGCGTGACGTATTCGAACATCGTTTCATCATCGAACGATGACGTCATGTAAATAAAATGAAAAACAAATTTCTGAAAGAGCTCTTTGATTTGACAAATCAAATACTTTTTCTTTTCTTTTCTTTTTTTTTTTTTTTATTTTAAAAAAAAGGAAAAAACTATTTTTACCTTTCGTTTTATCTTTTCTTTTTACGTTTTTTTTTGTTCGAAAACGTGAAAATAATTACTATTGGGAACGCGAGAGAATATTCTCGAATATGACGTTAAACAAATATTTGAAAAATATTTAAATAAATTTTTAGTACATTTTTTTAACGGTAGACTGCGCATTTCGTTAGTTATTTATTTATTTTTTTGATGGAGTGGTTTAAAACGAAATAAATTTTTATCGCGCGCGGGAAAATGGCGTGAATGGGGAAAAAAGGCGGGAACGCACAAATACGAAGAGACAAAAAAAAACCTTCTTCGTGAAATTGTTTAATTTCTTTTTCTTTTTTTTCAGAGAGAGAACAAATGTGAAAATCGCGTGCGTAACGGTTTTCCTTTTTTGTTATCATCAAGGATAACTTTTATCAAAAAAAAGAAAATTTTTTTTTATTTAGGATTTTATTCGTTTTATCAAAATTGAATCCGTTAATCTCGAAATTTAGAATTTTAAAGATGGACGAAGGGTGAAAATCTATTATCACAGGGAGAACTTATTTAAAATCTTTGTCTCTCTCTCTCTCTCTCTCTGTTTCTCTCTTTATGTATCTTTCTTTCAATTTTTAAGTAAAAAAAAAAAACCGTTAAAATGGCGGCGAAAAAAGGGGCATCACGATAAGAATAACAGGAAGAAAAAAAAAAAGAAAAAAAAAGGGGGGGGATTCACTTTGTTAATTTTTTTTTACTTTTTTTTTTCTGAAGGCATTTTTATTATCTTTGATGTGGGTTTCATCGTAAATCAATCAAATTTCGTATTAATTTCTCTCTCTCTCTCTCTCTCTTTCTCTCTCTTTCTCTCTCTTTCTCCCTATCCTTGTTTTCAGCAAGAATTTAACAAACTTAACGAGTTTTTTCAAACGGAAAATGTTTGGTTAAAAAAAAAAAAAAAATTATTGTTATCACGTAATCTGGCAGTAAATAATTCGTTAAAAAAAAAAAAAAAAAAAAAAATTATTTATCAAAAGATAATTCCACTTTTTGAAAAATTTGCTGAAAACGAGGAAGAGAAAAAAAAAAAAGAAAAAAAAAGAAAAAGGAAAAAAAAAGGAAAATTCTTGGCACGTAATAAAAATCATCCTTTTGCCAAAGACGACGACTACGCGTACAGGTTTACCAAATTTTTCTTTAATTCCTATGAAAAATTTCATCAATAACGTTTAATAATTTTTATTCGGCGGATCTCCCCCCCCTTCCTTTCCCTTTCTAACGAAGGGAGAAAGACTAAATAACTAAAAACTAAAAAATGTCGGGAAAAAGTTTTTCTTTTTTTTTTTTTTCCGATTAAAATCTTTCGTCGCGCGGATTACATAATAATAAACGTTTCCCTCCCCTCCCCCCACTACCCATTCCTTGAAAAAAAGTAATGACGAGAGTAAAAAGTCGAAAACAAGGTGAATGGTAAGAGGAGAAGTAGGAGGAGGAGGGATTTTTGTCGCCAAAATAACCAACGGATCGGTTAATTAAAATTTTGATTTGAAAACGTTCCGGAACGTCGCGTGGAAAGTTAATAAAGTTGATTATAATATGTCAGTTTGGAAAATGTTTTTGATTTAAATTTAATCTCATTAAAGTTTAAACTTGTAACTTGTTTAAAGAGGAATAATAATAATAATAATAGTGATAATAATAATAAAGGATTAGATTGAAATCGTCGATATAACGAAAATACATTTCTTCATTGGAAAGAGAGGGGGAAAATTTTATTTAACGGTTTTTTTTTTTTTTTTTTAAAACTTTTAAGACGTTAAACGATTATTTTTATATTTAATATATATATATATATATATATATATATATATATATATATATATATATATATATATATATAATATAAATAATTAAAATTAAATTAAATTAAATATTTGCGGTTCTTTCGCGAAATCCGAGATGCAATCCGTTTTTAGGTTCGAGAATAACGCTATCCAATTTATATTTAATTATTTTCGGAGTTTTTTCCGTTTCGAAAACTTCAAAACGTGATAATAATGATACTATACCTATTTTTATTTGATTTATAGCAAATCTATTTCCTGTAAATTTATTAAAAAAAAGAAAAAAAGAAAATTTCATCGTTTTTAATCGTTTTTCCATTTTTTTTTTTTTTTTGTTTTAAATAAATAGGAAAGACAGAGAAAAAAGAAAATGGCGTCTAACGGTTATTCAAACTTACCGATACAATATCTGGGCCCTTCACCGAAATGCAACGAAGTCAAATAATTTCTTTTTTGTCTTTCTTCTGGAGTTTGCCTGTCCGGATCAAACTTATCAGGATCCACAAAATAATCCGGGTCGTTTTGTATGGCTTGAATGGGAATGAAGAGCCTGGAATTTTTCGGAATCGTCACGCCATCCATATCAGGTACCGTATAATCTTTTGTACAATGTCTCGTCAATCCGAATATCGGTGGATATTTTCGAAGAGTTTCTATAATAATAATAATAATAATTTGAAACTACCCCCTCCTCCCCTTTCTCGACGAATAAATAAAAGGAAAAATTTCTCTCATTACCCTGAACGACGGAATTTAAATATTGCATTTCCGTTAAACTCTCGTACGTTATTTCACCGTCGTGTTTTTCTCTGACGTCATCAATTTCAAATTGTAATTTTTTTTGCACGCCCGGATTTAATGCCAATTCGTACATGGCGGATGTTAATGCCGATGAAGTCGTTTCGAATCCGGCGAAAAAAAAAACGAAAGCTTGTGCGGCGGCTTCTTTAATAGTAAATTTGAAATCTGCGAGAAAAAAAAATGATGATAATAATAAAAGAAGGCGGTGGGGGAAGGGGAGGGTTGTTGGATTTTAATTACCTATCGAATCTTTCGTTGAAATTCCGTTTGTTGTTGTTGTTGTTGTTTCTCCTCCTCCATTTAAATGTTGTTCCCCGTCATCTATTTTTCCATTGTTTTTCAATTGCATGAGAAGATGGAGGAAATCATTTCTTATAATTTTATTTTTCTCTCTGTATTCCATCGTTTCTTTAACGGCATTTGTAAAAAAATCCGACACGTCTTTCGATATCAAACGAAACTATAATAAAGGTAGGATTAGATGATAATAATAATAATAATTAACGTGAATCGTGTGAATAGTGAAGTGACTCACCCCGAAAAAATAAGCAAATTTAGGAAAAGTTAAAAAAATCGTTCGACTTATTTTTCTCGAAAAATTAGATTCGAAAATTTTTTTCCCGTAAATTCTAAAATCCGAATTTGGATTGGTCATAGAATTTGTTTCTATACCGAAAGCGCAAGAGGATATGACGTCAGTGCCGTATCTAGAAAACAAATCGTGCACTTCCAACGATTTATTTAAATTCGAGCGTACGTGTTGTTGTAATTGTCGTCCGCATTCGTTCATCAAACGAAACATTTGTTTCATTTTACCGGAAGTGAATGTCGGAGTTAATTTGATTCTTAAATTTTTCCATTTCGAACCGGATAAGTTGAATAAATGTCCTTGAACGAAAAGAAATTCGAAACAAAAAAAAATTAAATGGAAAAATTGGAGCGAGGGGGGGAGGAAGGGTGGGGTGCAGGGGGCGGGGGAAAACTTACCGGCAAGATGGTCGACGTTGAAATCAACGGGTAATCCGTGATCGTGAAAATATTCGAAATCTTTAATTAATATATTTTTAATTAAATTCAAATCCGTTACTAATAGAACGGGTTTGGTGAACATCCAAAATCCGATTAATTTTTCATTTTTATATTTGTAATAAATTTCGTTTAATTCGGACGCGAAACTTTTTAAAAAATTCACTTTCCAAATGTTACCGATCAGAAAATTGGGTTTCAAATGAAAAATATTTTTATTTTTCCAATATTTCGAACCTATGAATTTAAAATGAAAATAATAAAACGTCGCGAGAATGATGGAAATCGGTAGGAAAGAGTATTGCAGTGTAAAAAATAACGTTGTTGTTTGCGCGACAATTTCAAACGTCGACATTTTCGAAACGCGTTCAGAAAGTGATTTTCCGGTTTACTCGTTTACGAAGTTAAACGCGAATCCTTTCGAAACTACATTCCGACAATAAAATTCTGATCGTTATTATTATAAATGCGATGATGATGATAATAATGACGTTGTTGCATCATTTTTTTTTTTGTAATCTTCGATATTGACGATTCGATATATATATATATATATATATATATCAATCGATAATCGTTTGTTTTTCGAGAGTTTTTTAAATTTTTTGTTTGTTTGTTTGTTTTAATCGTATAAATTTAAATTGAATTTTTTTATCGTTGATTAATTTATTATTATTATTATTATTATTATTATATTTTGCGAATTTTTTTTTTTTTTTGTTTTCTGATTGATATTTTATCGATTTGATAATTTTACTTATCGATTTTATTATTATTATTATTATTATTATTATTATTATTATTATTATTATTATCATCATCATCGATAAAAAATGTCGACGATTTTATTTAATTTCGTTTATTGTTAAAATATTTAGTAGGAGTTTAGTAGAAGTTTGCGCGACGACGTATCCTTTTTTTTTTTTTTTTTTTTATCATTTTGGCACTATTGTTTTTTCGATATATAATTACGATTCGTTTGATAAAGGCGAGAAAAAAAAATATATCGCGGCCATTTTTTTTTTTCTCTCAAAAATAAATTTCACGCATTGTAAAAATAAT
The DNA here is from genome assembly GCF_000006295.1 of Pediculus humanus corporis. NCBI lineage: Eukaryota > Metazoa > Arthropoda > Insecta > Psocodea > Pediculidae > Pediculus > Pediculus humanus. The sequence continues at coordinate 15,305 of NW_002987869.1, read as the reverse complement.
AAAATGTTTTTGTAAAAAATTAATTTTCATTCGATTTGATTATTATTATTATTCTTATTATTATATAAATGAAAACGCGTGTGGATAGTATGGGGGAAAGGGAGGGGAGGGGGAAGGGAGGAAACAGGGAAAATTGTCGGTAAAAAAAAAAAAAATAAAAAAAATTATACTTATAATCTGAGATTACACTCCCGGAAAACCATTAAAAAAAAAAATATGCACATAAAAATTCATTGGTGCGAAAATAAAAATGGCGGAAAAAAATGATAATAAAAATTCATTTATCCATTCATTGAATGTGAGAGAGAGAGAAAGGGGAGAAAGGGTGGGGGAGAGAGGAAAAAATATTTTCCCATTTTTTTTTTTTTTTTTTTTGTCAAATGGTGTTTAAATTTTAATCACTGCGTTTTCGTACTAGGGAAAACCTCCTCCTCCTCCCCTCCGGACGAAAGGGTGCTAAAGTCGGAGGGTAGAGGGGGTAGGGGGTATCCGGAACCGGAAATGAACGAAACAGTTAAACAAAAAAAAAAAAACGGTCGTTTTGACGACGTCGTCATTTAAATTTATTATGACATGTATATATAAATTTTTTATTATTTATTTCTTTCGTCATTAACAATTAAATATTAATTATTATTATTATTATTATTATTATTATTATTATTATTATTATTATTATTATTATTAATTACTGTGATACTATTATTATTATTAATAATATGATTTTTTTTTTTTTTTTATAGATTTTTCACGTTCGACCGCGTTGAGCGTGTTCGCGATGATGATGATGATGATGATAATTTTTTGTAATTTCATCTTTGAAAGCCAAAAATCCTAATTGAGCGTGAGAAGCTTCGTTTAAAGCTTTCGAACGTATGCAGGATTTATATTGATCCGGAGATAATTGCTGTCCAGCAGCATTCGAAGAACAAACCTGTAAGTCAATATATATATATCCATTCATTTTTTAATTCACTTAAAAAAGAGAAAAAAAAAGTTTGGCATAAGAACGAAAGAAGGATTACACTTCCCCTCCCCCCCTCTCTCTCTCTCTCTCTTTGGATTAAATGCAGAAAAGTTTTTCTTTTTTTTTTTTCTTTTTTTTTTTATCTCGAACGGAAAAAGATTTCAAACCGAAATTCATGTTGGCGAATTTAAACAATAAATCATTAGTTGTAGTTAGTAAGAAAACGAGGGAGTCAAATTTTCCCTTCCCCCCTCCCCCCGGCCTCGCCCCCCCCAATTTTTTTAAAAGAGCGGTATTAAGAAAAGGAAAACTTTTCCTGATAACCTTTGAAAAAGGAAAAAAAAAAAAGATTTAAAAAGAAAAAAGGTTTTTATTTTTTTTTCTCAAAGGAAATTTTTTCGTTTTATTTTTATTTTTTTTTTTTCCACGACGACGACGTTTATAAATTCAAAACGAAAAAAAAAAGGAAAAAGGAAAAAAGGAAAAAAGGAAAAAGAAAAGTCGCAATTTATCGCGTTGTAAATGATTTATATTGGAAGCGACAAATTTGCTAAATTAAACCTTAAAAAAAAAAAAAAAAAAAAGTTTTTTTCACTCTTTCTCCGTTAATTTATTTTTCTTTAAATTAGCCGGGAAGAGTGAAAAAGGGAGGGAGGGAGGGAGGGAAAGGCTGCGCAATGCGAGAAAGAGAGAGATAGAGATTGTGTGAGACAGAGAGAGAGAGAAAAGTTCCGCGACGCTCTTACTATTACTACTACCACCCCAAAATTTTATTCGTTTATGAAATTTTAATTAAAAAAATGGTTGAAAGCGGAAGTGACGAGTTATTCGTAGCGTTCGCGATTCGAGATACTCGTTCGAGATGTAAAAATCGATAATTTTATCATAACCGGAAATGACAAATTTTTCGCTTTCTCTTATCATTTTCTAAGGAATAGGATTCTTTGAACGAAAAGTTTTGTTGATAGCAAAGGTTGGTAGAGTAGGAGGAGGAGGAGGAGAAGGAGAGGGAGGGGAGGAGGGTGGGAAAGATGTGGGAAAACGAATAATGTCCCGAATAAAAATTTCAAAACGAAAAAAAAAGAAAAAAGCAGAAGACATTTAAACGTCTTTTCTTTTTTTTTTTTTTTTTTTTCCAAGAGTCGAATGCCAATTATGACTGTCGTTAGCAAAAAAAAAAAAAATTTTTTTTTTTTTTTTTTTTTGCTATAAATTCGCGGATTTGTCAGTTGCAAAATTGACTCACGTAGTCTCTTTCTCTCTCTCTCTCTCTCTCGCTCGCAAAAAAAAAAAAAAAAACTTACCCGTCAAAATTTTTGATTTTATTTATTATTAATAGTAAAAGTAATAAATCAAAAACGCGGGGAAAATTTTTTTTTTAAAACTCTTTTCTCTCTCTCTCTCTCTCTCTCTCTCTCTCTCTCTCGTTTTTGGCATAAATCTTATCTTTTTTTTAAAAAAAAAAAAAAAAAAAAAAGAAAAAAATTAGAAAACTTACCTTTGGATGCCAAATATGAAAAATTCCAGGATCCGTTGCTCTAACAACTTTAATATCAGATTTAACGTATTTCCTATAAAGATTAACATCTTCTCCGCCCCAACCGACGACATCTTCGTCAAATCCTTTTACGTTGAAAAAATCGGATCGATATTGACACGTCATACCGAAACCGAAATCTCTCCAATATCCGGTATCTCGTGACACGATCAACTGATCCGTTTCCGATGGTATTTCCTTTCCCTGAACCTTGTACACAACGTTCGGATTGTACAAACTGAAAACGATCGGATAATAAACTTGTTTTTTGGGTTTCGCGTTCCACCGACACCTATCCAAAAACCTCGAACTGAATATTATGTCGACGTCGCACATAAATAACAACGCGTCGACATTTTTCCCTTTCGTCTTGTTTTCACCACCACCACCGTCGGCACCGCCGCCGCCGTCGTCACCATCATCCCAAACTCTTTCCGCTCCGACTCTCAATCCTTTCGCTCTTGAAAAAGTTTCGTTCAGAGCTAAAAGTCTCAAACTATTTCTTCCATTTCCTTTTTGCTGTACGATTTTCGACATTATGTTTCTCGCTTCCGACAAACCCTCTTCCCCGAAATAAACGACGGTTAAATGCACTCTCTTATCGTTTTTCAAACCGATTTTAACGAATTTATCCATGAAACTACGAAACATGTTCGTCCTACCCGACAGCGGCAGTATCACGTGTACCAATTCTTTTCTTTTCGCGAACGGTAAATCCGTAACGGATATTTTCGCGAGTTCCGCGAACGGACGCATGAGTATCACTTTGACGTAATTCGGTAAATTATTATTATTATTATTATTTAAATTATTTTTGTCGCGAAAATACAATTCGTATTGCGTACCCGTCGTCGGATCGATCCTATACAAACCTTCGACGAAATCTTCCAAACCGTATTTATTATTATTATTATTATTATTATTATTATTATTAAATTTAGGTTTATATTTTTTCCCGTTCGTCACGTTCGCACGTGGATTTTTATTATCCAATGATGACGATTTCCTCTTGTTCGTTTTTTTTAATTTTTCATCGTCGATATTTAAACTTTCCAATGCTTTGAATAGAGTTTCCGTTAAATCTTTTCTCTTGTATCCGATGGGCTTTTCGACGACTCTCTTACCCAAACTCAAATCGACCGGATGTATTCGATTCAGTGTGAATTGAGTGAAGGGTATTATCTCGTACTCGTTGTTGAGAGGAACCCCTTTCGTTAATTCTGCAGATTCGATTTGTTTTTTGACGTGTAACGAACAATCGTCGTCGTTTGTCGTCAAATACGACAAAGACGACGACGACGACGAGTAATTGTACAATTTTACAAAATCGACCGGGGTTTGAGAGAAAAGGGAAGAATTGCATTTGAAAAGTTGCATTCTAAGCGATTTGATTTCAATGGTCAACCTTTCGATTTCGTCTTTTTTCTGTTGTAAAACGTTCCTGTAGGATTTTATTATTTCCTCTTGGGATTGAGAATTTAAAAAATCTATTTCCGTCGGGATTTCCGTGGGTTCTTGATACGCGTCGAGCGGAATCCTACGTTGATTTTGTAAATTTTTTTCATTTTTTTTTTTATGAAAGTGCGACAAAGGAATTCCTGAGTAGAGAAAAAAAAACTATTGTTATTATTTTTCCGCGACATTTTTTTTTTAAATTTTTGCGACAAATTTTAAAAATTTTTTTACGAATTTTAAAAAAACAAGGGAAAATCGTGGACAAACGTTATAGTGAATTATCGTGGCAGGAGACTACGGGATAAAATATTTAATTCGAGTTGCACACAAACGAAAAAAACGTAAAGAAAATTTTTGGGGTAATAAAATTTTCCAGCAGGAAAAAAAAAAAAAGAAAAACGTTTTTTTTTCTTTTTTTTTTTTTTGCTTTCGCACCTTTGGAGAGAAAAACCCCCCCGGAATTTTCAAAAAAAAATTTTTTTTTTTTCCAATAATTTTTTTTTTTTTTCGAAAAAAACTTTTTTGCTTAGTGGAAAGTTTTTTTTTTTTTTTTTTTTTTTTGTGAAAACATTTTCCGTTCGTGGCTCATTAAACTTAAAAATAATTTTTATCCTTCTCTTAAATTTTTTTTCGAGAAGTTTTCAAAAGATTTTTGCCCCCTCCCCCCCCTTTTTTTTTTCTTTTTAACGACAAAATTCCCTCGACGTGTAATTTTTAAATTTTTTTTTTTTAACTCGATAAATAATAATAATAATAATAATGGGGGTGGTGGGGGTGGTGGTAATGACATGATAATTTTTGATTAGAAAACTTACCCGTACCGTGGTCGTTATTATTGTTATTATTATTATTATCATCATCATCTTCCAAATTAAGACCGCAACGATTGAAAAGAAGCAGAAGAAATAATGCGCTTAACGAGCATGCCAAAAGAAGCAATCGAGGCAATAATTTCATACCAAAGTTTTGAATCATCGCCCGATCGCGACAAAACCTATAAAATAAAAAAAAATAATAAAAATTTAAAATTTAAAAAATTATTTTCGCGCCAAATTTAAATTCGCGACGAACCCCCCTTTAATTCATTCATCATTTTAGTAACATAAAAAGGGGAGAAATATTTTACTATCGTTTTTTAAATTTTTTTTTTTTTTAAACGGGAAAAAATTATTTCGAACCGGGAGGGAGGGGAGAAGGAGGGGGAGAATACCGGAATCGCTAAATTTTGTATACATTTTTTAAAAATTTTCTTCTCATTTTCCCGCCATTTTTGAAATCGAGACGAATGCACTTTTTCTTTTCTTCTCCCGATTCAACGATTATCAAATGTTTTTATTTTCTCTATGATTTCAATCGATTTAATTTTTAACGAAAATGAAAAAAAATTCGACGAAGGAAAGGAAGAGAGAGAGAGAGAGAGAGGGAGGGAGGAGGAGGGGGAGGAAGGAGGGGAATGGAAAAAGCATAGAGAGAGAAACTTTTTTTTTTTCATACCGGAAACGATCGAAAAACTAATAACTAAAAATTGAACCGAATTTTTTTTTTTTCTCTCCCCCGTATTTTTAAATATTTTTTTCATTTACTAAAATTTGTTTCGAGTGTTTGCGTGCGCGTATAAAAAAAAATTCTGCGTCCACGTTTTTTTTTATAATTCGAGAAATGATTAAAAACAAAACAAAAACGAAACAAAACGAAAAAAAAATTAAATAATTCTACGTCGTTAAAAAAGAAAGGTAGGGGAAGAGAGATAGAGAGAGAGAAACATCGGGGGAATACAGAGAATGGGGCCGGGGGAGGGAAAAAAAACAAAATTTGAAAAATTTCCGGTTCCGGAAAAACACAAAACGTATTTTTTTTTTTTTTTTTTAAATAAAAATAAAAAAAAAAAACAAATAATAAGAGTTAAAATTTATTGAAAAGGGAAAAAAGAAATAAAAACATCCGATAATTTTTTTTTTATTACTTTTATCATTATCATCATCATCATCATCATCATCATCATCATCGTCATCGTCATTATAACTATTGTTATCATTATTATTATTGATGATGACGACGATGACGACGACGACGACGACGACGATAAAAGTTTATTAATAAATAAAACAAAAAAAAAAAATTTACGGTTAAACGTTTTTCCGGTAAATTCCCCCCCCCCCCCTCATTTAAAAAATAAATAAATAAATTTTTTTCGGAAAAGGAATTTTCCCCGGAAAACTTTTTAAAAAAAAAAAAACATAATAATAATAATAGAAAAAATTTAAAACTACATTAAAAGAAAATTGAAAAGTAACGGCGGTGAAATTATCATTATTATTATTATTATTAATATTTTTTTTTAAATTAAAAGAAAAAATTTTTTGTTTGTTTGTTTGTTTTTCTTTTTCCGAGCAGACGACGAGTTTATTTATTTTTTTTTATTTTAAAATTTATTTATTTATTTCGTAACTGTGACGTCATATCATCGAATCGACGACAACGACGACGACATTTTTTTTTTTTTGTGACTTCAACATGTACGAAATTTTCTATAAAAAAAAAAAAAAAAAAAAAAAAAAAACGAACCCCCGCGGTTGTTTATTTTCAAATGTCAAACTTTTAGATTTTTCCTATTTATTATTATTATTATTATTATTATTCGAACGGATTTTAAAATGAAAACTTTATTAAATGCTCCGCCATATTCTCTTTCCCCCTCTCCCCCCCCCCCTACCCTCTCTCTCTTTGTGTGTGCGGCTTTTATCCTCCCTAAAATTTTCCTTACGGACGGTTAAACTTTAAAATTATCGACTGCATTCGTCATCATTTTAACCATTAATTTTTTTTTTTTTTTAAATTTGAATTTATTAATCGCGCGCGCGCGCCAAAAAATATTTCCCCCTCCTCCTTTTTCCTCTCTCGTTGTTAAAAAAAAACAAGAAACCATCATTTTAAAAAATATTTTGAAGTTAAAAAAAAAAAAAAAAAAAGGGAAGAAGATTCCAGTTGTTACGTTCGATGTGAGGAAAGGGAAAAAAGTCGGAAAAATGAAGTAGGGAGGAGGAGAGGAAAGGGAAAGAGAAGGGGGAAAAGGAAGGGAAAAAAACGGCCAAATTGAGATCGATAATGATAAATGAGTTGTTTTGTTGAATAACCGAACGTCGAGTCATTACAGGGGGAAAATTTTAAAATTACAGAAAAAAAAAAAGGAAAAAAAAAAAAAAAAAAGATGAAGGAAACGTTTGGAAGATCGAACGAAAGAACGGAAATACATGAGGCAGAAAAAAATTTCCCGGGGGGGGGGTGGAAGTGGGGAGGAGCCATGAAAAGAGAGAGAGAAAGAGAAATAAAAAAAAAAAAAGAAAATCAATGATTTCATTTTTTTCACATTTTCCGGAGAAAATTTTTTTTTTTTTTTTTTTTTTTAATAAAATAAAATAAGATAAATTAAACGGAGGGGGTAGGGGAGGGGAGAAAGAAAAATTCGTGATAAAAATCGCAAGAATAATCACGTGATCGGAAAATTGAAGAGGGAAGGGGAGGGGAAGGGGGAAATGCGGGAAAAATTATTTTTTCAAAAAATAAAAAATAAAATTTCGTCGTCGTTCTTTTACATTTTTCGGAAATTTTTCCTCCTTCTTCCTCCCACTTTTCCCTTCAATCTTTCCCTTTCCCTTTCTCTCTCTCTCTCTCTCTCTCTCTATCTCTTTCTTTTTCTAGAATTTTCCTTTCGTTCTCATCGTTTTAAATAAAATTGTCAAACCTTATTTATTTATTTATTTTCTTTTCTTTTTTTTTTTTTTTTTTCAAACAAAAATATAAAAAATGTCTGACGTTTTTTATTTTTCTTCTCATCTTTATGCATAAAATAAACTCGAAAGATATATATTTATTTTTCATAGTAATTTAGTTCAACCTTTTCGAAAATGAAAAAAAAAAAAAAAAAAAAAACGTGTCAGAAGATTTTATCATTATGTTAGTTAAAGGAAAATTAATCACCCGTAAAAAAAAAAGGGTAAATAAATACGTAACGTGCAAAAAACAAAAAATAAAAAAAATGAAAAGAATTTAAAATAAAAATAAAAAAAAAAAGAATCGAATTTTTTTTTTCCGCGTTCTTGATCCCACGTTTAAATAATAATAATAATAATAATAATAATAATAATAATGATGATGATGATGATGATGATGATGATGATAACATTAAGCTCGAAAACATTATTAAAATTAATTATTTAATTTTTACTCGAGATTAAAATAAGTCGCAAAAAAAAAAAAAAAAATGAAAAAGAACGTGGAAATAGAACGATGGAAGGGTGGAGTAAATGAGCGAAGCGGAAGAAATGACGTAAGAGTGAGAGAGAGAGAGAGAGAGAGAAATCAGTCGGTCGGGGAAAGAGAAAAGGAAAAAGGAAAATTTTTTTTACAAACGCAACAAACGTTTTGAAATTTTAATTGAGTGATGAAAAAATAAAAAAAATTTT